>NC_133619.1:531187333-531487333 GCF_048593235.1 Sminthopsis crassicaudata | reverse complement strand
ACACAGGTGTTGCGGACTGGGAATGAGATAAATTGGAGTCAGAGGGAAGAGGAGAGATATCAGACAATGCAATGGCCTCTCAGTCGGAGAGGTCAGAGTACAGAAACTGACTCTTAGTCTCCTTGTATCATCCTCTCACAAGAGGAGATCCATTCAGCAGGTCTGGGTTGAATTTCCAGCAGCCACTGTCAGGTGGCCCCGGAAATACAACAAATTACATGTAGTTGTTTTCAGGACTTTGAAAGATAAAATTATGAAACTTTTAGTAAGATAACTAAGGGCTTTGGGACAATAATGTAAGGATATTTGAAATCATACTGTAGCTTATGTCTGACTTCATGAACATCCTTTCCCCAGATTACTCCAGCAGATCTGCTTCAGGGGCCTTCTCAAGCTATTAATTCCTCCACCACTATATCCCCTTCTGATTAGCTAATTGTTCTTCCAAACCTCCAGTTTTCTGGAGAGACAGATAGACGCACACACATGCACACATGCACAGGAACAGTTTCTGGAGAGCTGGAGGCTGAACTACATTTTAAAATATGAAACATAACTGGCTTTATTCTTTCCCCAATGGAAGTTTGGAGAGCAACTCACTAGTCAGAAATGGGGGTTATAGGGGTGGAGACATTATTAGCTTGAGAAGGCTACTGGAGCAGAGCTGCCATGGTACTGATACCAAAACCAACAAGAACCAAAATAGACAATTACAGACCAATCTTTCTAATGAATATTGGTGAAAAAAATTTTATTCATTTTTATTAAAGCTTTTTATTTATAAAACATGCAGGGGTAATTTTTCAACATTGACCTTTGCAAAGCCTTTTTTTTCAAATTATCCCCTCCTTCCCCTCAGTCCCACCCCTAGATGGCAGATAGTCCAATTCATGTTAAATATGTTTAAATATATGTTAAATCCTATATATGTATACATATTTATACAGTTATCTTGCTGCACAAGAAAAATTGGATCAAGAAGGAAAAAAAAACAAAACAAAATGCAAGCATACAACAATAGAAAGAGTGAGAATACTATGTTGTGGTCCACACTCAGTTCCCACGGTCCTCTCTTTGGGTATAGAAGACTCTCTCTTGATCACTGAACAATTGGAACTGGTTTGAATCATCTCATTGTTGAAAAGAGACATGTCCATCGGAATTGATCATCATATAGTTTTCTTGTTGCTGTGTACAATGATCTTTCTCATAGCATCAGTTCATGTTAGGCTCTCCAGGCCTCTCTGTATTCATCCTGCTGATCATTTCTTACAAAACAATAATATTCCATAACATTCACATACCATATCATACAGCCATTCTCCAATTGACGGACATCCATTCAGTTTCCAGTTTCTTGCCACTATATAAAGGACTGCTGCAAACATTTTGATGCAAAAATTTTAAGTAAAATATTAGCAAAGATATTACAACAATTTATCAGCAAGATAATACACTGTGACCAAGTGGGATTTATACCAGGAATGCAGGCCTGGTTCAACATAAGGAAAACGATGGGCATAATTGACCATATCAATAATCAAGCTAACAGAAATCATATTATAATCTTAAGAGATCGAGAAAAGGCTTTTCATAAAGTACAGCACCCATTCCTGTTAAAAACACTAGAGAACATGGAAATAAATGGAGTTTTCCTTAAATTGATAAGCAATATTTATCTAAAACCATCAGCAAGCTTTGTAATGGGGAGAAGCTAAATACATTCCCAATAAGATCAGGGATGAAACAAGGATGTCCATTATCAACAACTACTATAAATCAATATTATACTAGAAATGTTGGCTCCTTAAATTGATAAGCAATATTTATCTAAAACCATCAGCAAGCTTTGAAATGGGGAGAAGCTAAATACATTCCCAATAAGATCAGGGATGAAACAAGGATGTCCATTATCAACAACTACTATAAATCAATATTATACTAGAAATGTTGGCTCTAAAAATAAGAAAAGAAAAATAAATTACAATAGATAATGAGGTGAGAAAAAAACTATCACTGCAGATAATATAATATACTTAGAGAATCCCAAACAATCATCCAAAAATCTACTTGAAACAATTAACAGTGTTAGCAAAGTGGCTGGCTATGAAAGAAACCCACACAAATCATCAACATTGCTATATATTACTAATGAAATCCAGCAGTAAGAATAAGAGAAATTTCATTTAAAATGTGTTCACAAAATAAAATATTTGGATATCTGCCTGCCAAGATAAACCCAGGAACTATATAAACACAATTACAAAACACCTTTTACACAATATCTAAACAACTGAGAAAATATCAGTTGTCATTGATAGGCCAAGCAAATAAGATAAAAATAACTATATTCTATCTAAATTAGTCTACTTTATAGTGCCATCCCAATCAAACTGCTAAAAACTTATTTTACAGAGCTAAAAAAATTAACAATTAATCTGGAATAATAAAAGATCAAGAACATCAATGGAATTAATGAAAAAAAAAAATACAAAGGATGGTGGCCTAGGAGTGCCAGACCGATAACTCTATTAATGAAGTAGTGATCATCAAAACCATATAATGATCCATATGTGCAAAAATGTTTGTAGTACCTGTTTTTGTGATGGCAAAGAATTGAAAAATGAGTAAATGACCATCTATTGGGGAATGGCTATTGGGGAATGGCTAATAAGTTATGGTAAATGAAAATAATGGAATCTTATTGTTCTAATAAAAAATAAACAGGCTGATTTTGAAAGGATTGGAAAGATTTACATGAACTGATGCTAAGCAAAAAAGCAGAAACCATGAAACAATTGTACACAGCAACAGCAAGATTGTTCAATGATCATTTATGAGGAACTTAGTTCTCAGGGGTTCAGTGATTCAAGGGAATGCCAATAAACTTTGAATGGAAAATGCAATCCAAATAGAGAACTATGGAGACTGAATTTATATCTTCCCCTTTTTTTTCCCCCTTCCTCTCCTTTTTCTTCTGTTTTTTTTCCTCTAATGTTTTTCCCCTTTTGTTCTGATTTTTCTCTCAGTATAATTCATAAGGAAATTTGTAAAAAAAAACCCAAAAAACCAAACAAACCCAAATATGCATGTGTAACCAAGAAAAATGTTTC
This sequence comes from Sminthopsis crassicaudata, assembly GCF_048593235.1. Classification (NCBI taxonomy): domain Eukaryota; kingdom Metazoa; phylum Chordata; class Mammalia; order Dasyuromorphia; family Dasyuridae; genus Sminthopsis; species Sminthopsis crassicaudata. Next base: position 531,484,220 of record NC_133619.1, on the reverse strand, counting down.
TACATGTAACTGGGGACAAAAAAATTTTTTTAAAGTTGTTTTCTTCAGTACATATATATTTTTCATTTTGCCAAGTTTATTTTAAAAAAAATTTTTTCAGCATATTTTCCCCATTTCTCTAAATATATTAAGAAGTTGTTTTCTTCAGTCAATATCTGAGCTTCCTTTTCCATGTTGTTGACTTTCCCCAAAAAACTTTCATAATTCTCCTACATAGTTCTCATTTCTCCCCATCCCCATTTTCTTCTCTCTAAAAAAAAACAAAAAAAAAAAAAAACAAAAAAGAGGTTTTTAAAAACTTTTCCAAGAGAACCTTTTGAGCATAAAGATCACTTCACATTCTCATTTGAGGCTTCACCTAACGACATTTTTGCCTTTGTTGTACTCTTCTGGGTTTGTGTTCTAATTCTTCCTATATCCATAGTACCTTTCTTTGGTCAAGAGCTAGCTCTCTTTGCTCATTTTAAAAAGTTGAGGGTGCTCCTAGGGCACAGAGGAGATTATCCCAAGCTTATTTTACAAAGGAACAGGAGGATAGGAGCCTCTCACTGATTGCCTTGGGGCTGGTGGTGCTGGGTGGGCCTGGCCAATTCCTGCATGTTTTGCAGATGTTCGAGAGTTCACATTTTGCCTTTTCTAGTTCTGTGGGAAGTCTCATAGCTGGCCTGATTCATTGGCCTAAACTAGGACAGAGTAGCCAAAACTGCTGTATTTTGGCTAAGAGCCTCTTAGTAAATTCCCTGCCCTGAGCCTCCCTGCATTTGGTCTCTCAGTGCAGTGCCTGCCCTTGGCTGTATTCTCCCTTGCTAAATGACATAGATCTTTCCTAAAGTCCTTCCAAGATATCTTAAGCTGGAAAATTATTACAATCTAAATGTTTGTGGATTCTATCATTCTAAAATCCATTCAGAGACTTGATCTAATGTTGATTCTAGGGAAGCTTGGAGAGAGTTTAGGCAATGCCCTCTGCCATCTTGGCTCTAAACTCTCTGTTTCACAAATTTCACAATTTTAAATGGTCATCTATTATCTGTTTTAAATATTCTGCAATTCAGCCCAGCCTGTTTCTCATACCTGTTTCTCATACCTATTACTCTATCTCTAGGCTTTGCATTGGTTATCCACACATCTGGATTGTATTCCCTCTTCATCTAGTTTCATAGAATTCTTTGCTTCCTTTAGGTAACTTGAGCAACACCATCTATATAAAATCTTTCCTAATCCCATTAATTCAAGTACCTTTCTTCCCTAACCATCCCATATTTCAGATATGAAATATGTAAGCACTTTTCAAGCTTTAAAAAGTGCAACATAAAATGTTAGCTATTGTTATTAATAACCATCTTGTATTTGTTTTGTGCTTATTCTGTATAAGCTTGTATATTCTTGTCTCTCCTGATATTATGTAACATTCTTTTTTTTTTTTTAATTTTTTATTTTATTTTATAATTATAACATTTTTTGACAGTACATATGCATGGGTAATTTTTTACAACATTATCCCTTGCACTTACTTCTATTCAGATTTTTTCCCTTCCTCCCCCAACCCCCTCCCCCAGATGGCAAGCAGTCTTATATTGTTAAATATATTACAGTATAATTTAGATCAATATATGTGTGTAGAACCGAATTTTTTGTTGCACAGGAAGAATTGGATTCAGAAGGTAAAAATAACAGTTTACATTCATTTCCCAGTGTTCCTTTTCTGGATGTAGCTGGTTCTGTCCATCATTAATCAATTGGAATTGGATTAGTTCTTCTCTATGTTGAAGAAATCCACTTCCATCAGCATTCATCCTCGTACAGTATCATTGTTGAAGTGTATAATGATCTTCTGGTTCTGCTCATTTCACTCAGCATCAGTTGATGTAAGTCTCTCCAAGCCTCTCTGTATTTCTCCTGTTGGTCATTTCTTATAGAACAATAATATTCCATAACATTCATATACCATAGTTTACCCAACCATTCTCCAATTGATGGACATCCATTCATCTTCCAGCTTCTAGCCACTATGAAAAGGGCTACCACAAACATTTTGGCATATTATGTAACATTCTTAAGAGAAGAGACTTTCATTTATTATCTTTATATCCCTAGTATCTGATGCACAACAGGTACTTGACAAATGCTTTCAGATTTATTGACATGATATGCCAGACAATGGGGGAATAGTTCTAGGCTAGAAATTAATTCACTTTTTTTTGGCCATAACTATCCTCATGTTATTTTAAATCCATAAAAATGTTTGCCTAAGATGTTTTCTTCAGTTAAAATTTAATTAGTTTTAAAAGATTCTACTCTATCTGGTAATATTTCAAATATTTAATATTTATTTGCATTTAGGCTTATAAAATGTTTTACTGATACACATGATCAAATCAAAATTATTATAATAGCTCAAATTTATATAACACTTTAAGATTTGTGATACATTTTTTGTATAAAACTGTGAAAAGTTGGTAATGTAAGTATCATCCCATTTTTAAAGATAGGTAAATAAGGTGGATCTGGCTCACACAGTTGGTAAACGTCAGAATTGGGTCTTAGATCAAGGTAATATGACTTCAAGGCCAAAATGCTTCCTTTAATGATATAGCTACATCATATTTACTGAGAATCAAGTCTATAGAACTTTGCCTTAGAGTATATTGGTTGCTGCTGAATACTCATTATGACTTTGGTTCTTAATCAGATAAATCAATAAAATCCAGGACTATCAGTCATTTTGAAAACTAACTTAAGAAAATGTGCTTTGCAATAATAAGACTTGAGAATCACAAACTCACAGATAATTATGTTAGGTTTACATTGCACTAGAAAACCGTTTTAATATCTAGCAGGAGAAGGTGGAAAAATAGCTGTAGCCATTGGTATCATGTCAGGTTTGCCTGGAAGTTTCCTTGTATTGAAGATTTATGGTGAGACAGCATAACACATTGAATAGAATGATGGGCCTAGAGTCAGGAAAACTGACATTCAGATACTTGGTGTCTGATCCTGTACATGTTGTTTAACCTCTCTCAATTCAGGTTTCTCTTCTATAAAACTTGTAGTACTGACCTCAAAGGACACATTCAAGTGAGATAAAAAGCACTTTACAAACTTGAAAGAGTTATATAAGTGTTAGTTATCTTTTGTTATTGCACCCACTTCTTCAGGGTGTCTGAAAGTTTCTAGCTTCTTTCTGGTTCTGTTCTCTATTCCTTCTCCAATACTTTATTTAGTGTGAGGCTTCTGACTTGACACAACCCTCCCTCCCTTAAATCCAGATCACTTGCATATCCCTGATATTATAGTCCTCTCTTAGAATGAAGGAAAAACAACAACTTCACAAACAACTTTAACATCTTTATGTTGATGATTCTCAAATCTACAGGCCCCAGTTTCTCTTTTGAAATCCAATCGTGTTTCTTCAACTGCCTTTTAGACATCTCAAAGTGGATGTACAATAGACATCTTAAATTTATCATGTTCAGAAGAGAACTCATTATCTTTCCCTCTCCCCACCTTTTGTCTTCCCTATTATTATATAGGGCAGCATCTTCCTCCCAATGCCTCACATTAATCCAGGAGTTATTCTTTGTCTCTCACTCCCCATATCCATTTAACGCTTGTTGATTTTGCCTTTGCAACATCTCTCAAAATCTCAAATATCTTCTTTCCTTTGACATTGGCACTACTCTAGTGTAGGCCTTCACCACCTCATGCCTTGGCTTTTTGTAATATCCTGCTAGTAGGTTGTCCTGTCTCAAACTTCTCCACTTCAATCCTTTCTCCATTTGGACACTAAATAAAGTGTTTTCTAAAATGCAGGTCTAGATCTGATCATGTTAAACTGGAAACTGCTTTTCCCCCTTCTTCCCACCACCAATAGCTTCCTATTGCCTCTAGGAACAAGTACAAAATGCTCTATTTGATATTCAAATATCTTCTTAACTCACCTCTTATCTTCCCTGTTTTCTTACACTTTACTCTTTGAAATGTATTATTTTATCCAACGACAATAATCTACTCACTCTGATGTTTAAAACTTTTAGAGATATAGTTTCTGGATAATTAATCTTTTAATTAATAATGCTAGAAATGTATTAATAAAATAAAGGGTTATTTGACTTTCTCTTAGACTATAGATGAATCATAGTAGTGGTCCTTGAAAATTTACATGCCCTTGGAAGAGTGAATGTTCCTGAATGCAATCAACTCTGATTGGTTAACAATTAATGAGAGAAAATTAATATTACTATGAGAAATGGTCCTGTTTTAATGAAGGGCTGGGGGAAGGTAACTTTGATTATTTCACTTACTTCCAAATCATCCCCAGCCTGAGCAAAACAAAATGGTCCCAGAGTTTCACTTTAAGTCCTTGTCAGGTTGGGTTGACCTACCTATATTGAGGAGAATGTTAATCCTATCTACCATCAGTTTTCTCTTTCAGAGGCTGAGCCTTGAAAAGAAGACTTTAGAAAAAGGAGAACACTGGATGTCCCCAAATCATCAATTATTTTTTGCTTGTTTAGCATGATGGTGTTCCATATTGTTTACTATTTTAAAAAAAATATTCTTTTATTTTTCAAAATACATGCAAAGATAATTTTCAATATTTACCCTTGCAAAACCTTGTGTTCCAAATTTTTCTCCTCTCCACCTCCTCCCTCCTCTAGATAGAAAGTAATTCAATATAGGTTAAACATGTGCAGTTCTTCTAAACATATTTCCACATTTATCATGTTACACAAGAATAGTCAGATCAAAAGGCAAAAATAATGAGGAAGAAAAAAAGCAAGCAAACAACAACAACCTAAAAGGTGAAAATACTTTGTTGTGATACACATTCAGTTTCCATAGTTCTGTCTCTGAATGTGGATGACTCTCTCCATAACAAGACTATTGGAATTACTCAGAGTCACATCATTTTTGAAAAGAGTCATGTCCATCAATGTTGATCTTCACATAATCTTGTTTTTGTTGTGTACATTGTTCTCTTGGTTCTACTCACTTAACATCAGTTCATATAAGTCTCTGCAGGCCTTTCTGAAATCAGTCTGCTGATCATTTCTTATGGAGCAATAATATTCCATTACATTCATATATCATAACTTATTCAGCCATTCTCCACTCTTTTTCCAGTTCTTTGCCACTACAAAAGGTCTGCTGCAAACATTTTTGTACATGTGGGTTCTTTTCCCTTTTTTATTATCTCTTTGGGATACAGACCAGTAGAGACACCACTGTATCAAAAGATATGTCCTTTGGGCATAATTCCAAATTACTCTCCAGAATGTTTGGATCAGTTCACTACTTCACAAACAATGCATTGGTATCCCAGTTTCCTGCATCCCCTCCAACATTTATCATTATCTTTTCCTGTCATTTTTAACTAATCTGAGAGGTGTGAAGTAGTACCTCACAGTTGTCTTAATTTGCATTTCTGTAATCAATAATTCAAATAATTGATTATTAATAATTATTTCTTTCTAGGTTGTTTCACAAACAAGTCACTCTATCTTAGCTCCAGGCTTTTTCTCTGGCTGTCTTCCAAGTTTGCAATATTCTCTCTTCTCCAGTCCAATCACTGACTTCCTGGTTTCCTGTGAGTTCCAACTAAAACCTCACTTCCTACAGGAAGCCTTCCTTAACTTCTCATAATTCCAGTACTTTCCCTCTTTTACTAATTCTACTTATTCTATATATAGCTTGCTTTGTATATGTATCTTTTTGCATATTATCTCCCCCACTAAATTGTAAGTTCCTTGAGATAGCAGGGACTATCTTTTGCCTCTTTTTTGTATCCCCAGTACTTAATACAGTGCTTGACACACAATAGACACCTAATAAATGTTTATTGAATTTAATTAAATTATTCATTATTGTTATTATTCTTAACAGTTTTCATTTATGAGAAGCAACATTTATGAGAAAAATTGAAAGAAAGCTAGTCTCTGAGTCAAGAATACTTAGGTTCATATCTCACTTCTGACCCATATTACCTTTACAATCCTGGGCAAATCCATTAATCTCTCAGTGCTTTGGCACCCCTTTAAGACTCTTGAGATGCTGAGAAGGTACCAGCCTGTATTGGTAAAAGAAATATTTACTTGGAACTCTGATGAAATTACAAATCTAGTTGGAAAAAAAAAAACCCAACTAAGTGGGTATGTAATACTTAAATGCTTATAAACAAATTGATATTTGATTTAACAGTTTTCCAAGTGTTTTCATATAATTTATTTGATCTTCACACTCACCATGTAAGATAAACATCATTACTTTCACTTTACTAATTAGGAAATTTAAGCTCAAATAAGTTAAATCATTTGCCTAGAATCTTATGACCAGGATTTGGCAAAACTATGTCAAAATGTTCTGAATCTTAAAACTATTTGCTTCCCTTCTGCTGTCAGGCTAACTTTCAAATGTTGACAATTAAATTAAATTAAAGAATAGCATAACAGCAGTTTAGATACTAAGAAAAGAGCACACCATATTAAAAGTTAAAAGATCCTGGCTCAAACCTTTGAACCTGCCACTTCCTTTTTTGTGTTCCCTTGGACAAGAATTTTACTTTTTGGATCTTATTTTTTTCATCTCCAGAATGATGTCATTTAACCAAATGTTATTTACCAATTTTCAGTATGTACTCCTCTAAAATAAAACAAAAAAATGGTCAGTAGACTAAGGCTTTCATAGTCTATGATGTTTTTAATACCACTTGAAACAGATATAGAGATAGTTGTAAAGTTCTTTTGATTCTCCCTCTGCAATAGTTTTCACATTCATTACCTCCTATTTCCCATGGCAACCAAGTTGTTCAGGCCATCATTTCTTCTCTCTAAACTATAACTTCTTAACTAGTCTCTGTTTCTCTATCCTGTCCTTTTATACATCTTTCATAGTGCTGTGAGGAAAAACGTTACTAAAACATATCTGATCACTGACTTACCCTCGACACCTCCCCCCCCAAAAAGGATAAGCTCCCGTTTCTGATCCTAACTCTATTGTATCATATCAGTTTTATATTACTCACTTTCATGTACTCTGTTACAGCCAAAATGAATGGCCCTATCCTCTGATTCTCATTTTTTTGGTCTATCCCCTATTCCTAGAATTCTGTTCCCTCTGAATCTCTCTCTCCCTTCAGAACCCAACCCAGAAGCTACTTCCTTTAAAACATTTTCCCGCTTTTTCAAGTTTTTAATTGCATTTTTTTCCTGGGCCTCTGTTTTATACTTTTTCCCCTTTCAATGAAATCATAGTTCTGATATACTGACTCTTCCTACTATTAGATTACAACTCTTTTACAGAATATAGTCACTTTTTAAAAATTGATGGTGCCTTATACATAGCATTTGATTAATAAACAATATACAGTATGCCAAAAATCTTAAATTTTTATCATAGCTTATAACCTAAAACTTTTGGGACATTCTATATTTGCTGAATTCAACTGTCATATAAAATATTTGCTTCCCTTCCTCTCATATTAAAAATAATCTCATGCCTTTCATATTCTTTATTCCTCATTTATAGTAATAAAGAATATGAAAGGCATGAGATTATTTTTATACTGTGTATGTGCTCAGCAGCAGAGATTAAAGATATTCCCATTATATTAGAGATGAGCTTGATTTGGTTGTTTGTTGCTGGTCTAAGAGCTGTTTCTGAAAATGCACTTGCATGGAAGCTACATTTAAAAAAAGATCTATAATTGACTCAGAGGGTTAAAAGAGGCCTTAAAGACCTATTAGTATAACCTTTTTTCCTTTACAAATTAGGAGACAAAGCCAGAGAGGTGAAATTCCTTGTCCAACATCATTAGCTATTGACAAAGCATAATTATTTTATAATTATGAACTTGTAAAATACTATTTTATTTAGAAAATAAGATAAATTGATAAGTAACTCATTTCTCTAAGAAAATCTTTTGCTTTTACCTATTATGCCATCAAACGATTCAGTAGCTATGCTTATCCTTCAAATAATCACTGTGTTCCTCTGATTCTTCTATTCTCAATGAAAAGAAAGTTTATTATTATTATTATTATTATTATTATTATTATTATTATTATTATTATTATTATTTTTGTTAAGGCAATTGGGGTTAAGTGACTTGCCCTAGGTCACACAGCTAGGAGGTATGAAGTGTCTGAGTAATTCAGGTCCTCCTGAATTCAGGGGGAAGAGAGCCATTAAAATTTAAAGGGGACATATGTGACATGGCCAGACATAAGTATCAGGAACAACACTTTGTCAGCAAAGCACATCAGAGACTTGACATATGGAGAAGAAATGTGAACCCAGATCTTCTGATTCCAAAGCCAACACTATCTCTTAGTTAGCTTAAGTTGTTCACTAGGTGGACCTTTCAGGTTTTAGTCAGGAAGTCTTACATCCAGTTTCAGCTTCAGATACTAACTAGCTGGATGACCCTAGGCAAGGCATTTAACCACTATCTTCCTTAGTTTTCTCCTCTGTAAAAAGGAATAATAAATAGCACCTGTGAGGCAGCTAACAGCTGTTGCTTCTAATAATTCACTATAGGTACATCTTGCCTCTTATATTATCTAAACAGACGAATAAATTTAGAGGGGAAAATACAGAAAGTCCACTGTCACGATTATACAAATTATGTTTTCTCATGTTCTCCATCAATCTTATACTGGTTAAAACAGAAGGTTTAATAAGACTTTGAATATCACTGTTTCTGTTTATCCAACAGATTTGTCACTCTCCTGCTGGCAAGCTGATTAGAGGTGACATTCAGGGAGCTAGACAGCCATCCAGTAATGAATTGCAGTGTTCAACTCTCTCTTTCTTAAGTATCACTGAAATAGGACAAAGTAACTTATTTATTATCTACTCTTTGAATCCTAGGATTTGATGTTCTGAAAGACAGTTTGTGAAACAGAATTTCTAGAAGTATTAAATCTCATAAATACTAATAAGGCCAATTCCAGAGTGCAGAATTTAAATAAAATGTGTAGGAAAATTACTGTGCCCCAAAGAATAATTCTGAACCCAGACAATGCATGCTGCTTGGATTTGTGCTTTATGTACTTGAAGAAGCAAAGAATAAATGAGAAATTACTTGTACTTTCTTTAGTGCTCAGATTTTTTTTATTTATGAAAACCTTGGTAGAATGGAGAATATTAAGTTAGTACCAAATTAGGTATTTGTACATGCATTATTATTTAGCCTGTTTCATATTATATTGGCCTCTATCTTAAAAAAAAACAAACACAAAACTTTTTAAGGGATTAAGGATGGTATGTTAAATCTAAAATAGCATTCTCTATCTTTAAATACAACAGCTTCATGAAGGGACAATTCAAAAGCTTTTCCTTCTATGCTTGGTTCTTCTCTTACAAATTCAAATATAACTGGGTTTTTCTCCAACTATATTTTTGCAAAGTTAAAAGACATTTAATTTATGCAACATAAAATGTGTATATATAAACAAAAGACATGGAAACTTCATGCTGATGGTGATGGTTTGAGAAACTATCATAGTATAATGGAAAACACTTGATTTGAGAGTCAGAAAATTTGGGTTGAACTCTACCACTTACTAGTTGTATCATTTTGCTTGGGTGAGTTATTGACTTCTCTGCACTCCAGTTTTGTTGTTCATAAAATTATGGGGTTGAAATAGATGATTACTCAGTTCTTTCTCTGTAACATTCTTTGATCATATGGTATTGCTTCAATTCTAGTTATTAGACATGCATTTATTAAGTACTATGTGCCAGACACCATCAAATCTTAAAGCTGATTCCAAGGGACCTTGGAAAGTAAGACATAACCAGATCAAGATATAGAAATCAGAGCTTGACATTAGTTTGTCAGCTATACTATCCAAGGTATAGGTAGCATTCACTATCTACGGTATTCCCAATTTTATAGCTAGTTTTATAACTACAGCGGCAGTACATTTAAAATAATTAAGCCTCAATCCCTAACTAGTCATTAACTCCTAAAGTGTCTTATTATCTTCAAGATTTAAGAGCTCTATGATTTCTAATGGTTGAAGAAAGAAAGGAGTCATGGTTATTTCTCTCACTTGTATTACAGAGGAGGAACTTAGGAGTAAGGTGGTCACATTTCAAGAAAGTGATACATGGCTCATATTTATCTTGTGAAAGCCTTAATCTCACCAAAATCATCTTTCAGATTTCCTGGAATTTTCAATATAACAATAAGGCAGGAACAGAGAATGCCAAGGCTGTAAAGGAGCAGATGAATTATTATGGATGATCAGGTTCAGGACTTATTTTAGGATTTTTTTTTCCCTGTGGAATGATGAGGGAAAAAAAGCTAGTTAATGATACAATTGGGAAAAAATAAACTTGCTTGCTGTTTATTTGAAATTAGAGTTGGGAGAGAATTAAGATTGAGATATGAATGAAAATCTGAGGAGAGGGTAAAGAGAAACTAACCTATTCAGCTTTGAACTCTCTAGGACCAAGAATACTCATCTTTCCTCCAGCCATTTTCCATCTTGGTGCAGCTAGTTTACCTTCCAAAAATGAACCAAAGAGACCATACCTAGGAAACATTAGCTTTGATCTCCCTAGGATCATATTTCTGCACCCTGGCTATTTTCCATTTAGCCCCTCACATGCCCTTTACTCCCTTTTCTATATCTTGCTCTTAGAACTGAAATAATGTTCTTTGTTTCTGGCAACAGTGTGTCAATGAACCACCCTATTGTTCCACTTACTATCTGTATCCTACAGAAGGCCTGGAATGAATTCTGGTAGCACCAGGAAAATGAGAATCACTATATAGAAGCAAAAATATTTATGAATGAGGACCTCTTATGTTCAGCAGCAAGGAGAAGCTTTGGTAAAGACCTTGAAAAATAGCCATTTTATAGGGATTTCCCACCATCATTAATAATTTATATAGGGGTTTAAGAAAGCCTAATTTAAGTAGCCTCTTTTTTAGATAACTCTTAAGTATGGGGCCTAGAAGAATCTTAGGATAGTTAAAGATATAGGAATTCACTTCTCTTTATGGCTAGGTTCTTGGCATTCCACTATTCAGAGGGAAGGTGTGAAGTATAATTCTGTTTCTTAGAGTCAGACAATAATTTTTCCTACAACTGAAATCAAGAGATATCTTTTGTTTACCTTGTCTATCACAAATTCTCTAATTCCTATATTATCCCGCTAACTTTTCAAAACAAAACACTTTCTTTATCATCACTCACCTGTAAGTGTTGTAGCCCTCTTCACATTAAAATATAAGCTACTAGAGGACAGGGACTATCTAATTTTTTATTTTTATACCCAGTACTTATCACAATGCTTAGCACTGGTAAGCATTTAAAGTTTTTGTTTGCTTGTTGGTTCTTTGTTTTTCTCCACTTCACTCAAGAATATAGAATAATGTATATATTGTAATGATAAAAAGTAGCAAGGAAAACTGATTTATAACTATTCTGTTGGGTCAGTAAACCCCAACAATTAAAGAATATGTAGTTATATAGATTGTTATATTTAACATGTTTATATGGGCTCATGTCCTTTCTCTAATGATAACTTGAGCATCTAGTTTTCTGTGTCTTTGGATTCTTTTATAATACTATTTTGAGTGTATAGAATTATTCAGAATGACATCTCTCGACATAGTTTGCCCATGACCCAGTCTTGCATTATGTTGCTGGAACCTATAAATATTGATGTAGGGAGACTGAGAACATACAGTACCCTTATAATAAAAGTTAGTGGAGGAATCTTAAAACAGAATTAAATTTATCTTTGTACAAAAATATTGTATATATTAGTCTTTTAAAGTAAAATATTAAGCACTGGCATTTCTTAACAGAATTCCTGTCTGCATTGTGGAAAACAGAGTTTGGAAAATACTGGATTAGAAATCTAGATAGGTTGTCTTATAGATCCCCTCATATTGAGAAGCAAATTGAAGTTCAAAAATCTTGAGTGAACAAAAATTGACAACATATTAGGGCATAAAGATCTTAAAATCAAGTACAGAATGGTAGAAATATTAAATGTGTTCTTTTCAGATCATGATGCAATAAAATTATGAATAATAAAGGGCTGTGGAAAAACGGACTAAAAATTAATTGGAAACTAAATTCTTTAATCCTGCAAAATGGGGTGGGTCAAACAACACATCATAGAAACAATCAATAATTTCCTTTAAAAGAATGAAAATAATGTGGCAAAATACCAAACTTTGAGGATGCAGCCAAAGCAGTTCTTAGAGGACATTTTATATCTTTAGGTACTTATGTGAATGAAATAAAGAGAGAAGAGATCAATGAATTGGTTATGCAACAACTATAAAAACTACAGAAAGAAAAAGTTAACACCCTCCCAATTAAATACCAAATTTACAATTCTGAAAATCAAAGGAGAGATTAATAAAACTGAAAGTAAGAAAACTATTGAACTAATAAATAAAACTGAGTTGGTTTTATAAAAAAGCAACAACAAAATAGATGAACCTTTGGCTATTTTTTTATTAGAAAAAAGAAGAAAACTAAAATACCAGGATCAAAAATGAAAAAGGTGAGTCTATCTGCCAAGACAAACCAGGAACTATAAGAACACAATTACAAAACACTTTTCACACAAATAAAAGTCAGATCTAAATTATTACACCTATCTTGCTCAACTGCATGTCAATAAATATGATGATCTAATTGAAATGGATGAATATTTATAAAAAATATAAATTGCCCAGAATAATAGAAGAGGAAATAATACTTGAATAATCTCCTTTTAGAAAAAGAACCTGACCAAGACATTAATGAACTCCCTAACAAAAAATCTTCAGGGCCAGATGGATTTACAAGTGAATTCTATATCACATTTATAGAACAATTAGTTCCAATATGATACAAACTATTTGGAAAAATATTGAAGTTCTCCTAATAAATTCCTTTTATGATACAAATATGGTTCTGATACCTAAACCAGGATGAGCCAAGACAGAGAAAGAAAATTATAGACAAATTTCTTAATGAATTTTGATGTAAAAATTTTAATTAAAACATTAGCAAAGAAATTAAAGCAATTAATCACCAGGATAATACACTATGACCAAGTAGGATTTATATTATGAATGCAGGCCTGGTTCAATATCAGAAAAACTATTAGCATAATTGATCATAAAAACAACCAAACTAACAGCAATTATATTATTTCAGTAGATGTAGAAAAAGCCTTTGGTAAAATACAGCACCCATTCATATTAAAAACACTAGAGAGTCTAGGAATAAATGGAGTTTTCCTTAAAATGATGAGTAGCATCTATCTAAAGCCACCAGCAAGCATTATATGTAATGGGAATAAGCTAGAAACATTCCCAGTAAGATGAGGGTGAAACAAGGAAGCTCATTCATTATTACCACTATTATTCAATATTGCAATAGAAATTTTAGCTTTAGCAATAAGAGAAGAAAAAGAAATAGAAGGAATAAGAGTAGATAATGAGGAAGCAAAACTAATACTTTTTGCAGGTGATTAGAGAATCCTAGACAATCAACTAAAAACTATTAGAAACGATTAACTTCAGCAAAATTGCAAGATATCAAACAAATCTACATATATCATCAACATTTTTATATGTAACCAATAAAACCAATAGCAAGAGATAGAGAAATTCTACTTAAAATAAATGAAGATAACATAAAATATTTGGGAGTCTATTTGCCAAGACCAATTAGAACCATATGAACACAATTACAAAACACAAAATCAGATCTAAACAAAACAATATCAATTGCTCATGGGTAGGCCAAGCTAACATTATGAAAATGGCAATTTTACCTAAATTAATCTACTTTTTCAGTGTCATACCATTCAAACTGTTAAAAATTATTGATAGATCTAGAAAAAAAATTAATCTGGAAGAACACAAGGTCAAGAATATCAAGGAAATCAGAATTATTAGAACATTATGAAATGCAAAAAGAATAATTCTGATTACACTAAATTAAAAAGGTTTTGCACAAACAAAACAAATGCAATCAAGATTAGAAGGAAAGAAGAGAGTTAGGAAATAATTTTTACATCTAGTGTTTCTGATAAAGGCCTCATTTCTAAAATATATATAGAAGTGAATCAAATTTGTAAGAATACAAGAATAATTCTGGGAATATGACAGAGTAAGTCAATAAATTTCAATCTCTCTAGATTTCCCCCACAAACTGAGTAAATTTACACCTCAGGGCAAACACAGACTGGTGAGAAATCAAGAAAATTTGGGACAAAATGAGATCCTGCTGGTACAACCAAAAAAGATCAGAAAAAAAGACCACAGGTTGTCATTAATCAGTGTGAAACACAAACACTTCCAGGCTAACTCCATAGAAACATTAAGTGGGGAGCCCAGGGGCTAGTTGACTTGGCTGGAGCCTTAGCTGGGAAGAAGCACAGAAAATTTCATCTCACAGACTGTCTTGGAATATCTGAGTCTGGGAAGATGGAGAGAACTTCTGCTGCTTAGGAATGCCAAGCCCAGTTGTGCTGTAGAGATGGGTTCTCAGAGTGCCCATTATACCCTGTAAAGGCAGAAGCAATGGGGACCACATTTACAGGAGGGTAGAGTTTTGGTTTGGGGTTCCAGATCAGAGGGAAGAATTGAAGTGAAGCAAGAAACACCATTCTCCAACTCCAAGATTAAAGGTGCTTACACTAATACTTATTTAAAAAAAAAAAAAATGAACTGGCAAAGTAAGAACCCATCCATACAAACTTATTATTGGTATAGAGAAGGGTTCATCTTCAGAGGAGTATACTGAAAAAAGCTTTTTCTACCCCCAAAAGTAACATTAAATGGCTCCCTGGTTAGAGAGAATTTATAGAAGAACTAAAAAAAAAAAAAAAAAAAAAAAAAAAAAAAAAAAAAAGAATGAAAAAATCAAATGAGAGCACAGAAGAAAAACAAAAAGAACAACAAAAAAATCCATTCAAGAAAAATAACATTATTTAAAAAACTTAACCAACTGGAAAAGGAGATACAAAATCATAAAGAAAAAAATAACTCTTGAAAATTAGAATTGGGTAAGGGAATTCTAGTTAAGGTACAAGAGACAAAGAAATAAAACAATAAAAAGATTGAAAAATAACACAGAGTATGAAACATAAGAAAAACAACAGATCTGGAGAACAGATCAAGAAGAGAAGATGTTAGGATTCTTACAAGGTGCTTAGTCACTGGAATGGATATAATTATCTAATTTAGCTTGGTACTTAACAATTCTCTAGTTCAGAGTTCACACCTTTCACACCTCTAAGTAAGCATACTTTTAAGGAACTCCCACAAGCCTAGGGAGTACCCACAAGCCCATTCTCTGGGAGGATAAAAGGAGTCAGGATTCAATGGGGAGAGTCAGAGTTTGGATTGGGCAAGGAGAGGACTTCCTGAAAGAATTTCAGGGAAGCTCAAGGAGATTCAGAGAGCCAGAATTTAGTGGATTCTCAAGTCTAGGAGATTCACAAGTCTAGGAGATTCGCAAGTCTAAAGGAATAGCCTGCTCATGAACTTCCCGGAGATTCACAACTAGGCTGGACTTCTGGGAAACCCACAATCCCACACTCTTAGAGGCAGAGTCTGATTCATTCTCCCATCTACCTTTATGCTGGCTGGAGTCTTTGGATTCAGAGGGAGCTAGAGACTGAAGCTGGCTGGAGACATTCTAACAAGAGCTATTAAAGCTAGCCAGACCCCAGGAAAAGATTTAAGACTTTGAAGGACACAATAAAGGATCCGGATTTTAACTCCTGGATGGATTTGGGATTATTGAACTGAACTGAAACTAAGCTGCCCCCAGAAGCTCCCCAAGAGATCTCCTCCTGGAGAATGATTACAATCTAGAGAAACAGAACATTACAAGAAGACATAAGAATAATTGAACTACCTGAAAGCTGTGACCCCCTCCAAAAAAAAAAAAAAAAAAAAGAATCTTCGCACAATAAGGAAAAAAATAATCCAAAAAAAAAAAATGTCCAAACATGAGGGGAAAGTAGAAATAGAAAAAATCTACCAATCACTGTTGGGACCCTGGTTCTCTTAGAATCAGCCAGAGTCAGGATAATTAAAAGTCTTTATTCTTGCTCTTTTGCTGTGGAGGTCAAGGGATTAGATCTAGCAATCTCCATACCTCCTTCCTCTCTCTCCACTGCCAGGAGAATGAATCAATTTCCTCTTCCTATTCCACCCACTCATGTCACTTCCCCTTCTTTGTCCACACCCACCGATCCAGCCAGCACAGAATAGTTGGGGAGGGTCATCCTTCAAACATGTTAATAGAGAATTGTCCAATTGGCAATTAGCCTCACTTGCTCCATTATCTAAATGCATTTGCTCAGTTCTAGCCCTCTACAAATCACCACTTCACAGAGATCCTTTGTGGAAAACGCATAAGAATATTATTGCCAAATTTTGAAACCCTCAGCTCAAAGAGAAAACTTTTCAAGAAAAAAGGAAAAAAAAATTAAATATGCTGGAGCTACAAATAGAATTGTACAAGATTTAGCAGCAGCCATAATATAAGATCACAGGTCCTGGAATCATATATATCAGCAATCAAAAGAATTAGATCTGTGGCCAAAAAGTATATACCCAGCAAAATTATCCATAATATTGAATGAAAAAAATGGACATTCAATGAATTTGCCGATTTTCAGGACTTTCTTTGAAACCAAAAACAAACTTAATAGAAAATTTAACATATAAGAGCCAAAATAAAAGAATAATTTCAAGGAATTTATCATGGACAATTATTTATATTCTTTACATAGAAATGTATACCATATGTTTAAGATTTACATCATTAATTGGGTAGCTCAAAAGAAAGATTGGGGCTAAGTTGAGTATGATCTCATTCTAAAAAACAAAATTGTCAGGATGTCTAGGTAGCACAGTGGATAGAACACCAGCCACAAAATCAGGAGGACCTGAGTTCAAATCTTGCCTCAAAAACATAACACTTCCTAGCTGTGTGACCCTGGGCAAGTCACTTAACCCCAATTGCCTCAGCAAAAACAAATAAAAAACAAAATTGTCTAGGAAAAGATAAAAGTTGTAATTATATTATATAAATGAAGTACATGGGAAGAATAGACACAGAGGCATTAGAGGGAGAAGGAGGACTTATAATTATGAAAAGCTTCTCATATTAGAAATGGGTTAAATAGACAAACTACATTTATACCATAAAGGGTATAGCACCTTCCAAAATCTATAAAGAAATATGAGATGGGTGGAGGGGGAAGTTAGGAGGCAGTTAAACAATAGCAAAACAAATTGAGAAGCAGAATTAAAGCAGAAGAGTTAGTAGGGATAGGAAAGAAGATAGGTATAGATATAGATGTGGATATAACAACAGGGATCAGGAGTAGAATTTATTAGAAAAAAAAGTACAGCTAGTAATCATTGATCTTAGATAAAGTTAAACTTAAAGATTAAATCAAAAGAGAAATGTACATTATATATCAGCCATACTAATATTGTTTTGGATGTGTGCTTACACGTAAATGAGTATGTAAATATATGGATTTGGGTATATATAGATATGTATGCTTGTTGAACTATATATGTATATATATATGTGTGTGTGAGTGTTTGTGGGTGAATGTGAATGTGTGTGTGTATAAATCTAATATATATGTATATTTATGTGGGGGGTATGAATGGTATCTGTGCATGTGTGTGTATATATATGTATACATAAATATATCTGTGTTTAACTATAGCTATTTGGGGGAGGTTAAGGGGATGAAAAGGGAAAAAGAATAAAGTAGAAAAAGTATGCAGCAGAGAACAAAGGACAATCTACAAGGAAAGATGGAAATTCATGAATATAATTTCTTCTATTATATATCCTTTCTTGAACTAGTAATTTATTGTTATAAATTTGAATCTTCCCTGATGTTCTGCTGGACACATGACATTGTTCTGTTGTTTTCTGTTTTATTTTCCTTTTCTGTTTTGTTAAATTAAAGCAAAGATAAAAAAAAGGCATTCTCCAACTGATACAATGGTCAAAGGAAATGAAAAATTTTCAGATGGAAACATTAAAGTCATGAAAAATATGCTCTAAATCACTAATAATTAGAGAAATGCACATTGAAACAACTCTGAGATACCATTTCATATCTATCAGGGTAGATAAGATGACAAAAAAAGATAATGATAAATGTTGGAGGGGATGTGGGAAAACTGGAACCCCTATGCATTATTGGTGGAATTGTGAATATATCCAGCTATTTTGGAGAGCAATTTGGAACTATGTCCACAGGGCTATAAAACTGAATATACCCTTTGAGCTAGCAGTGTCACTCTTTGTTCTATATCCCAGGGACATCATAAAAAGGAAAAAGGATCCACATATTCAAAAATATTTATAGCAACTCATTTTGTGGTAATAAGAATTTGGAAATTGAGTAGATGCCCATCAATTGGGGAATGGCTGAATAAGTTGTGGTATATGAATGTAATGGAATATTATTGTTCTATAAGAATTGATGAGCCGATTGATTTCAGAAAAGCCTAGAAGAACTTACATTTGCTGATGCTGAATGAAGTGAGCAAAACCAAGAGAACACTATAGACAGTAATAGCAAGATTAGTGATGATCAACTATGCTAGACTTAAGTCTTAGCAATACAGTGATCCAAGACAATTCTGATAGAATTGGGATAGAAAAGGCCATCTACATCCAGAGAAAAATCTATGGCGACTGAAGTGGATCAAAACATACTATTTTCACTTTTTTTTGTTTGTCTTTTCTTTCTCATGGTTTTTCCTTTCACAAATGATTAATGTAGAAATATCTTTAAAATGATTGTATATGTATAACCTATATCAGATTGCTTGTTATCTTGGGGAGGGGTGAGGGAAGGCGGAAGGGAGAAAAAAAATGGAACTCAAAATCTTACAAAAATGAATGTTCAAAACTATCTTTACATGTAATTAGAAAAATATTGAGAAAAATAAATGAAAAAAAGAAAAGTATTGTTATTTTTATTTAAAGTTTCATGTTAAACATCATACAAGACCCATTAAAGTATATAGAAGTATAAAAAAGAAATCTTGAATGAGTTCATCAGGATCACAGGGCTTACTTTTCTAGACAATCTCATAGTTTTTCGCTATATCAATCAAAAATTATTTATTAAATGCCTACTATGTTGGGGACTATAATAGGAACTAATGATTTACAAAAATAAAATATAAGTATCCTTTCCATATAGCAATTTTCCCTGTCATGTTTTCAATACGTTATGGGATGGCATAAAACATTGAATTGTTCCCTTACTATTTTGTGTTAGCAGTTAAAAAAATGCTTTGCAAATTCCAAAAGTCTTAAGATAGAGAGAGCCATCTACACCCAGAGAGAGGACTAGAGGAATTGGAGGTGGATCACAACATAGTATTTTCATTTTTTGTTGTTTGCTTGCTTATTTTATTTCTTTCTCATTTCCACCCCCCACACCTTGATCTGGTTTTCTTTGACAGCATGATAAATGTGGAAATATGTTTAGAAGAATTGTACATGTTTAACATAAAAAAAAAAAATGTTGTTAGCAAAAGATTACCTTTAAGGTGTAGTTGCTTCTGGACAATGCCCTGGGCTACCCAGAACTCTGAAGGTATTGATATCATATCATTTCACCTTGAAAGAATTGAATACTTCCAAATCCTTAGAACTAGCTCTGAAAACAGCAGTGCAAAAAAAGCCTGAAGCTTGGGACAGCAACCCTACTCCACTGCCACACTGAAAAAAAAGTCCAACGTTAAGTAAAGATCAAAATCAAGAAATAGGCTAGAAAAATGAGCAAACAAAAAATAATTTTATTATATAAAGCAATTATAATGGCAAGGAAGGTGAAGAAACAGATTCAGAAGAAAGTTTTGTCATAACAGTAAGAAATGACAATAGTAATCTGTTGTTTAATAAACCCCAAAATCTAAGTTTTTAGGGAAAGAAGTTGCCATTTGACAAAAATTTCTGGTTTGAACTTGAAAGCGGTTTGGCAGAAATGAGGTAAAAAACAACATTTCACAATATATGACAAAATAATGTCAAAATGGATAAAGTTAGATATTATAAGTAAGTTATGGGAGTATTGAAAAAAATTACCTGTCAGATCTATGGATAAGGTAAAAGTTTATGACAACACAAAAAAGAGATCATTAGAAGTAAAATGGATAATTTTGATTATATGAAATTCAAAAGGTTTTGTACAAATAAAATCAATGCAGCCAAAATTAGGAAGAAAACAGGAAATTAGGTGGGTGTGGAGGTGCTATTTACAGTGAGTTTCTCTACTAAATATCTTGTTTCTCAAATATATAGGGAACTGGGCCAAATTTTGAAAATAAGAGATGTTTCTCCAATTGATAAATGATCATAAGGTATAAAAAGGGAATTTTCAGAAAAATAAATCAAAGCTATCAATAGTCACATGAAAAAATGTTTTAAATTACTATTAGTACTTACCTCATAGATTGTATTAAGGCTCAGATTAGATGGTTATATGACACACTTTGCAAACATTAAATTGCTAGGTAAATATTATTGAAAGTTTATTAATAACTTTCCCATTCAAAAAACAGAAAATATGACAATTTTTTTGTCCTATTGAGCCTCTCCTAAATTATTTTTTCTTATAACCTAATTATATTAAGAAACCAAATTCTGGTTTTCCATTTCATTCAAATCCTTTAGTTTATAGCAAGTGAAACAGAAATAGCAAGGTCTGATTCTTAGTTCTCTTGGTAGTAAGACTTGACATAATGCAGCTCATCCATAGTTTAAATTTGAAGAGAGTTACTTACTAGGAACACTGAAAGGTCACGTGATTTGTTTTTGTTAGGTGATGCAGTGGATAGAGTTCTGGGTCTGAAGACAGGAAGATATGAGTTCAAGCCATCCTCAGACACATATTAAAGGCACTGTGACCTTAGGCAAGCCTATTTGTTTCAATTTCCTCATCTGTAAAATCAGCAGAAGAAGGAAATGGAAGCCTACTCCTGTATCTTTGCCATGAAACCCCAAGAAGGGACTATGAAGATCTGGGTAAGACTGAAAATGGTTCAACAACCATAGCTTGTAAATGATATGTATCAGAAATAGTACTTGTTATAACCTTCACTTTATATATTGTTTCCATTTTACCTTGTTTATAGCTTGTTTGTACATAGTTATTTACATGTTACATTTCCTATTAGAGTGAATTCTTTGAAATCAGAGACTCTCTTTTGCTTTTCTTTGTGTACTTAGTACTTATGACAATGACACATTAGATATTTAATAAATGTTTACTGAATGGGTGATTTGAATCCAAGTTTTCCTGACTCTTGAGGATAAGATCATCTAAGGAAGATGAGGAGAGATTGCTCTTCAGTTCCAACAAAATATTTTGCTTTTTTCCCCATTCAGAAGTTTTTTTTTCCAATAAAAAAACTTCATTATAGCATTAAATTATAAGATAGAATGATATAAAGATCACATATAATACATATTTATATTTGTGAGATTTTATGAAATATGCTTATATTTCTACATATTAGTCAATTTACATTATAAACTTCACACCTAATACTGTTTTAACAAAGTGTTTTAACTTGTTTCCTTCAATGAATGACTTAAAAAGAATGGGGTAAATAGCATATATTTACTAGAATGAGCCACTGGAGATCTAAATAACCCAAATGTGTTATCTAAATTTTCCTATTAACCTAGATTTTCCCATTCAAATTAATTGGACATATCTCTCTGAATCTATAATCAAGGAACTGAGAATCAGGAATACTTATTTCCACAGGTAGCATCCCCTACATGTTCACACTTCAGTGGGTTGTATACATCACCTATATGTGTATTTTATGCAAATTTCAAAAAATATTGTTATTGTTTTTCCTAAGCTCAATTATTCCCCCATCATAAGTTACTGTTTATTAAACATAAAAATAACACCAAATTCTAGGTTTTATAGACAACTGAGTCTTCTGTATATTGGGTAAAGTCTGAAAAGTTTTTCAATGTATATATTTCATAAGCCATGTTCCTCATAGCTCTTGAAGTTAGGAAGACCAGGGTCTTCTCTGATAAATAGTAGTTGATGAGATCCCAGATCAGTGACTTAGACTTTCTAAAATTCCAGAACTTCCTGGGTTAAGAATTCTTTACTTTTTTGTGTTATGGACTCCTTTGGCAATCTGGTGAAGCTTTTGGATTCAAAACAATCTTTTAAATGCATACAATAAAATACATAGAATTGCAAAGAAAAACAATTATATTGAAATAATTATCAAAATGTATTTTTAAAAATCATAGACTACCTAAAAAATCTCTATACCCTTTGGTTCCTGTAGGCCATAGATTAAGAATCCTTACTTTAGGTATATCCACTCAAGAATAGTCAGGTTGTGGCCTGCCTCAGCAGAAAGAATTTCCAAGCTTGAAACATTTGTCCTCATACACATTGATGATTTCTCCCAATATCTTAATCCTCAAAAGTAGAAAAAGGAAAAGAAGAGGAATAATCATTTATATAATATCTATTGTTACAAATATGCACTCATCTGATACAATTTTGTGAGGTAGGTGCTTTTACTCCCATTTTATATTTGAAGAAGCTCAAGCAAACAGGTTAAATGATTTTTTAGGGTAGAACTGGTAGCAAACGCCTTACTATGCTTTTATGATTCTAGACATAGTTATTAATGTGTGTCTCAAAAATTCAATCATTGAAGATTTTCAAAGGATATACTAGGATGTATAGAAAGTAAATTATAAAGCTATAGTACCAACATTATAAGGGATTATCATCTAGGTTAACTTGGATAGATAATAAAGAAAAATATAAAAGTGAAACATAGCAAACTTGCATAGCCACCTAATTTTGATGGGCTAACCCAGGCATTAAGAATTTGGGGCAATTCACATTCTGTGTTGACTGCATAACTATCCTTCCAATCACATAGCCTCCAAATTTTGAATCTTTCTGCATTTCGTTTTGTTTCCAGATAGGATTTAGAGGTGTCAGAGTGAGTTTACCAAATCAGATCTTTTAATTCTGGTTGGAGAATTTTCCTTTCCACCACTTTGTTTGGTATGAGTAAATTGTCTTTAACCTTTAGGTGTTGAACATGATTAAGTAGAAACGCAGAGATCTACTAGCTATAAGGCTTCTCAGTGCAAAGTATTCTTTTCCTGCATGCAAAGACTACTAAAGTACAGCTTCCTCATTAAGAATGCCCTGGCCAATCATCAGATCTTAGGAACATGTCCCAAATTTCTATGTATACTGACCCATGGTGTGTCGAATGAACAGTGCTTAGAACCATCTTCAGCATCTGGTCAAAGAAAGGAGACTTTGGAGGAAAAAAATCTGAGTTGATTATCTGCTAGGAGTTTTAATTAGTGAAAAGAGATTAAGTTCTTAGCTTGGGAAAAATGCCCCATATAATGCCTTCTGCCAGGTGCTTCATTAAATGATTTTAAATAGCCACTTGTCACTGAGACAAACTTAAAAAATCTATTAGCTTGCTGTAAGTTTTATTCAATTACTTGTCAAGGCAATTAACACAGCATAATATTCTAATCAAGAATACTTTAAAAAATAATTCAGTGTAGGTATTTGTATTTTCTCCCATTATACATATTCTCTCCAGAATGCTTGAGTCACTTCACAACTCTACTAACTTTTCATTAGAGTCCCAGTTTTCCCACTTTTCTTCTAACACTTTTCATTATCTTTTTTCTGTCATCCTAGTCAATCTGAAAGTATGAAATGGCACCTCAAAGTTGTTTTAATTTTCATATCTCTAATCCATAGTGATTAAGATTATTTTTACATGATTATGTATGTATATGTGTATACACACATGCATATTGCTTACTGTCTTCATCTGAAAACTACCTGTTCATATTCTTTGATTATTAATTCATTGGGAAATGTCTTACATTTTTATAAATTTGATTGTCTTGAATATTTTAAAAATGAAGCCTTTATCAGAAACACTGGATGTAAAAACTATTTTCTAGCTTTCTGTTTTCCTTCTAATCTTGGTTGCATTGGTTTTGTTTATGCAACAGCTTTTAAATTTATTGTAATGAAAATTATGCATTTTACATTTCAAAATAACCTCTACATCCTGTTTGGTCATAAATTCCTCCATATTCCAAAGATCTGACAGATAAACCATTCTTTGTTCTCCTAAATTTCTTCTTTTATCATCTTTTATGTCTAAATCATGTATACTTATCTTGGTATAGGTTGTGAGATATTGGTCTATCCTAGTGTCTGCCATTTTTGTCAAATAGTAAGTTTTTAATCTTAGAAGCTGGAGTCTTTATGCTTATCAAACAGTAGATTAGATCAATATTTTTCCAGTTGATTAGATCTTACTTTATTTGTTGAGAAATGTTTTATAATTGTGCTTATGTAATGCTTGTCTTTGTTAGTAAACTTTCAAATATTTTATATTGTGTACAGTTATTTTAAATGGATTTTTTTTTCCTATCTCTTGCTGCTGGGTTTTGTTAGTAATATATAAAATGCTGAGGTAGGTTTGTTTTATATCCTTCAACTTTGTAAAATGGTTAATTTTTCAAGTAATTTTTTAGTTTATTCTCTAGGATTCTCTAACTATACCATCATATCATTTGCAAAGTTTCATAGTTTTGTTTCCTCATTGACTAATTATTTAAAATTTTTTTTTTGGCAGGGTATCATTCTATCAAAGTCACTTTTTATCCATATCCTATGTCTAAACGAACTCCTAATTACTCTTGTAGTAATAAAATTGATAAATTACAAATATCATCTTGTCATATAAAAGTCTGTCACTTAATCATTGAATTTTTTATGTTTTTTATTTTTATTTTTTAACCTTTGTAAGTTTATCTTGAATCTTGTATTTGGAATTAAGATTTTTTTTTTTTTATAAAGCTTTGGTCTTTTAATTAGAAATGCCCTCTATTTAATTAAACACCCATTTTTTCCCCTGACAGATTATTTGCAATGTTGATAGATAGGTGATTCTTGGTTGTAATCCTAATTACTTTGCATTCTAATATAACATACTCCATTGTCTTAGGTTCTATAATGTGGAAGCTGCAAAATCTTGTATAATACTGACTGTAACTCCATGATATTTCAACTGTTTCTTTTTGGCTGCTTATAATTTTTTCTCCTTAATCTTTGAGCTCTGGAGTTTGACTTTTCCTTATAGGTTCTTTCAGGTATGATTTGTGAATTCTTTCTATTTCTATTTTGTTCTCTAGTTCTAATATATCACAGCAGTTTCCTTTGATAATTTCTTGAAATATATTAGGTCAGTTGTTTTCCAGTGAGATAGTTCACATTTTCTTCTATGTTGTGACTTTTTTGATTTTGTCTTATCATATCTTGATGTCTTTTCTTAAAGTTATTGGTTTCCATTTGTTCAATTCTCATTATTAAGAAATCATTTTTTTTTTCCCACTGAGCTTTTATATTTCCTTTTTCATTTGGCTAATTCCATTTTTAAAGGATTTATTGACTCTACATGATTCTTTTGCAATGTTCTTATTTATTTTCCCACTTTTTCTTCTATTCCTTAATTTGCTTTTTAAAAATCCTTTTACACTATTCTAGGAATTCTTTTTGAGCCTGATGCCAAATTACATTATTAATTTTTTTTTTTGGTAAGCTTCACATGTAGCCATTTTGACAGTATTATCCTCTTTTAAGTTTATGGCTTGATCCTCCCTATCACCAAAGTAACTTTTTGTTGTTGTTGTTGTTTTTTGCTAATTTTCCTGCCTTTTTTTTTTTTTTTTTTTGGATGACTTGGTACTTTTGGTAACTCGATACATCTTTATGTGAGACTTGGACATTGGTCTTACAGTGTCTGAAGCTTCTTGTTCTGGGGATTCTGGGTCTTATTAATGACTTTCACTGGATTTGAGGGCTTAGCTACTTTCTTTCTCTGGAAGGTAGGCTTCCTTTTTTAGCTTGTACTGGAGACTCCCAGTTGATCTTCTCTGTATGTGAAGTGTAATTGCTGGCCTGCATCAGGTTTGGGGGCCTTGTTGCTAGGTTGCTATTGTAACAGAGTTTTTTGGTGGCTTACTCTGGAGGAGGGCTCTTATTGCTGATCTGCCTCAGGAGTAAGGCCCTGTTTTGCATTACTGTGATTTATTGTTGTTTTTCCTTTTTTCTTGATAAGGACCATGTTGTCAGAGAGGTAATGCCATAACATTCAAGTGAATTGGATTTAAGTAAGGGAGGGTCTGTGCAAAGTCACCAGTCCCATTTTTTTTCTCCAAAGGTATCTGGGTTCAGTGTCAAGATATAGATCAGGATGACTAGAGTTGACCTGAATTTAGTGGGTTGCTATGGAAACAAAACTGTTCTGCTTGTATACCCTGAGGGAATGATTTTGTTGCTGATCTATCCAAATGGGTGTGGCCCTGCTTCTGGGTTGCTATGGAAATAAGATCTCTTTGCTGGAAGGCCCAGGTGTGGTGTCTCCCTATTGATTGACCAGCCCTAGGGAGGGCCTTCAGTACTGGTCAGCAAGCCTGACTGGTGACTTGCTCTAAGGGTGTTGTCACTGTGGTAGAACATTATGGGGCTGCAGAGACAGCTTCTTTAACTAGGGAGATGCTGGTTTGCAAGAGGATAGGGGCTTGCTGATAGATTTCCCCAAACTTGAGATCTTGCAACAGAACCCTGATGTAAAGCTGCTGCTTTTCTTGCTCCCCTCCTACTCTAGTGAGACAAATCTTTCTTACTGGCAGAGCAAGTTATTTCCTTATTTGTAGATCAATTCTGAGGTGCTTTTCTTGTTGTTTGGAGGGTAATTTTGAAGGTCTTTTGAAAGTTCCTTCCTCACACACTGTCTTGGCCTAGAACTCCTCAGACTTATTGTTTTCATTTTCTTTTCACTATCTTTCTTTTAAGTGCATATTTTAAAATTTCTCCTAGAGTGATTTTTCAATTTAAAATGTTATGAGACAGTTTAATGAGAACCCAGGTTAAATTATACTTTACTGTGGGCTACACAGTTTTTATTTAATGGAGCAAAGGGTCAGTTTAAAATAAAATGATCCATCCTTTCAGAAAGCTCACAACAGAAGGTGACTTTAGTCTCCTGCAGAGAAATTAGATTTCCCTGTTTGCTACCTTTGTGTCTTATTATGGCTAAAATATATTTTTTAAAATCTTTTTTTTTTTTTTTTTTTTTTTTTGGTTTCCCCTTGCTACTGGATTGCCTTTTAAAGGCACCATTATAAATAGTAGCAATTTTATTGATCTCCTTATTTAACTAGTAGTTTGCATTTAGATTTTGAATTGGTTGGCAGGATAAGGAGAGTTAACTGTATAACTACTTGAATTAACCTATAATTTTCTCTTTTAGCTATTTTTTTAAATTCCAGAAAATGCAACTGAATAAATACTAAGGAATGATTGTGGATACAGAAGCAAAAAAAAAAAAAAGCCCTTTAGTTTCAGTAGGAATAAAAAGGAAGTTGGCATAGAAGAGACAACCCAGTTTAACTCTTCCAATATTTCCATCCACACAACTTTAAAATAGTGCCTTAAATCAAATTCTAGAGTATCAAAGAAAAAAAAAATTTAAAAGATCAAGGGGAGACATTTTTCTAGGCTAAGACAACTTAAGCTGGAAGGAGAGGTCTGTGATACCAAGATATAGACCAGCTTAGAACACTCTGTAGCAACATCATTGGTACATCTTACAGATGGATGCAACAACAACGGCAGCTTTAAAATTCTCATCCAAGAGCTGATAAAGATAACTGGCCAGAAAGAGATTATAAGGGATCTTTGGTGATATTGGGTGTAATGCCTGATAATGTTTGTCAACTTTATTGCCCATACTTAGTTCCAGGTCCCAAAGGCAAGGTAAAGCTAAATCCTTGTGGTCAGTTACAGTGAGGACCTTGGTCTCATTTCCAAGGCTGAGAACAGTGTTAATGCTTGCATCTGCAAAGTATCAAGGGGTCTTCTTGAGTTAAGTTCAGAAAGCAGACCAAGAGAGCAGTGTTCACACCTCTCCTTGGTTTACATGAACTTGGTAATACTAAAAACTTACAGAACCTCAGAACCCAGTTTTGAAAGCAGTAGCATAAAAAGCTTGGGACAGTGTCTTACTCCTCTCATTAGGTGATCAGAGCCCACTTTTAACGAAAAAAAAAAAAACATTAAAATTCAAGAAATAGTCTGGAGAAAAATGAGTATACGAATAAACAAACAAGAACTTGATTATAAAATCTACTACGGTTCCAGAAATGAAGAAGACACAAATTCAAAAGAAGACCACATTGTGAAAATAGCTACAAGAAAAGTTTCAAAAAATGTGAATTGGGTGTGTCAAAACATCAATATCTTAAAAAAATTAAAAAACAATATGGTAGAGGAAAAATTGGGGATGAAATAAGAATGTTGCAAGAAAATTAAAAGCTTGATACTTATTCCCTCTTAATGTTTGATGGGATAAAGGTCTTTATTCATTTTAGACATCATTAGAATATCAGGAGTCTCTCCAGTACCTCCCATTATGTTATCCTAGGTGCCTAGTATCCCCATTCAGGTACCTCCCCCATTATGTCATTGTTCTTGTTATCTTATAAAAGAATCTTGTATCTGACATTCAGTGCTGGATTCTTTGAGACGATAGTCTTGTTCAGCCCTGGGTCCAACTATGGATCCATTTGGTCCCAGTAAATTTCTCCATTAAATAAATTATTAAATTGTTAAAAAGAAAATTAAAAGCTTGGTAAACACACACACACACACACACACACACACACACACACACACAAAATAACACTTAAAACATTGTTCAGGTAGTAAAAGAAGCACAAAAATTCACTGAAGAACTCCTTAAAAAGCAGAATTGGCCAAATGAAAAAAAAAAGGCCCAAAAGCTCACTGAGGAAAATAATTCCCTAAAAATTAATATTAAGCAAGTGGAAGGTTTCAACATTCATTTTTGTAACATTTTGAGTTCCATTTTTTTTCTCTTTCCCTTCCTGATTTCCCCCTCCCCAAGATAGCAAACAACCTTATATAAGTTATACAGGTACAATTGAGTGAAAGTTAATGACTCCATGAGATTTGAAACAAAGTCTAAATTTTTTTTTTTTAAATGGAAGAAAATGCAAAATATCTCATCAGAAAAATAACTATCTTGGAAAATAGTAGGAGTTTACATATAAGATATGGGTGTGAGTTGATTATGAAGAAATGATCTCAGAAAAAAAAGGATGCCTGAGAAAGAAGGATTCACTGGGAAAAGTGGAAAGAAAGAGGAAGAACAGGAGGAAATTATCTTACTAAAAAAAGCATACAATGAGGACTTTTATATATAAGGTAAAATGGAGCTGAGGTGGCAGACAATGCTTAACTCTCATTGGAAGTCATTCAAAAATGAATATGTATACATATTCAGCTGAGTATAGTTGTCAGTCTTATCTAAAAGGCAAATAAGAGGAGAAGGAGATAAGGAAAGGGGGGAAGGAGATATAATAAGGAGGGTGGATTGAGAGAAGCAGTAGTTAAAAGCAAAAGAAACTTTTGAGGAACAATAGGATAAGAGAAAAAAAGGAATAAACAGAAGAAAATAGGATGGAGGGAAATATGCACTAATCACTCCTATGAATGTAAATGTGATGAATTAACCTACAAAAAGGAAGTGAATAATAGTAGGATGAGTTGGAAACAAGACTCCAACAGTATAATAATTTCAAAAGACACACTTGAAATTCCATCTTGCTGAGAAGCATCATGGACATTTAAATAATATCAAGTTTGTCTGATAAAGGCCTCATTTCTCAAATATGTAGAAAACTGAGTCAAATTATGCACTGATTTTCTATTGTTTATAAGATCAGACATAACTTTTTGAGTATACTGTAACATGATATTTATGGATATATATAGTCTTCTACATAAATATGCATTCAGAAATACCAAATCTATATTTTCACGTACAAATGTATTTATGTGTGTGTGTGTGTGTGTGTGTGTGTGTGTGTGTGTGTATATATACATATATATATATACACACACATAAAAGTAAAAAAAAAAAGTGTGACAAATCAGTGAACCTGAATATTAAAGTAAATACATAAATGTGATTTCATAAGGATTACTGAGATTTGAAGATAAGATTCAAGACAAGAATATTCTGGTGAAAAAGTATATTTCATTTAAAAGAAAGAGTTGATAGAACTGAGAGGAAACATTGTATTTCATGAAATTAGTTCCAAAAATATGGAAATTTTTTATCCTTGAGGTAGGATATTTGGGTGATGATAGAGAAATAAATGTAATATCATCTGTGTATTAAGACTATCTTCTCAAATAAACAAAATGGATAGTGAAAAATTAAATGGATATATAGTGATGATAAGAGATTGTTCTTCTATTACCTGTACATTTGTTGGAAATTCATTCAAATGAATACATAGCAATTGACAAAATTATGATGTCTTCTTTGAAGTATTATCTTTACTGAAATAGATGCAATGAGGGAATTTTTACCTTTTACTTCTAAGCAACAAGAAACTATTGGTTAGTGAAGAATGGTGCAATTTGACCATAGAATTCTATTACTCATTAAATTCTAGTAATTCTCTGTTGCCTCTAGGATGGAATATAAACCCTTCTATTTAGTTTTAAAAGTCTTTCACAAGCTATCTTTAATCTATATCTCCAGATTTACAGGACATCACTCCCATTCTTAATCCTACACAATATACCTCGCACTTCACACTCCATCTCCCATCTATGTACCATTTTTACTGGCCTTCTTTAGTACTTACAATGCACTTGTTTCCTGGCCCCACCTCTGCACTTCTTCCTTAGCCCAACCTCATAGAATCATGTCACTTTTTCTTTCAGATGCATTTCAAATATCTCCTTCTTCATGAAAACATTCCTGATCTTGCCTACATGCTAGTGCCCTCTCCCCCAAACTTCTTTAGTTAAGTACTTTGCATTTACTTATATTTATTTATTATATTTTATGTATATTTATATATATCCTTATCTCCACTAGAATGTACATTTATTGAAAGCAGAGATTGTTTCATTCATCATATGTAGGAACAAATATAAAATGCTATTTGACATTCAAAATCCTTCATAACCTCTCTTCCTCTTATCTTTCAGTTCTCTCCAATGTATGCTCTTCAATCTAGGGACATTGGCTTCCTGATCGTTCCATGAATAATACACTATCTCTCAGCTTGAGACTTTTTTTTTTTTTTTTTTTTCTGAAGCAATTGGGGTTAAGTGACTTGCCTAGGTCACACAGCTAGGAAGTGTTAAGAGACAAACATCAGATTTGAACTCAGGTCCTCCTGACTTCAGGGTTTGTGTTCTATCCATTGTTCCACCTAGTTGCCCCAGCTTGAGACATTTTCTTTGGCTATCCCCAATGTCTGGAACATTCTTCCCCCAGTCTGACTACTGACCTTTTTGACTTTTAAAAAAAAAATTCCACTTAAAATTCTACCTTCTACAAGAAACTTTTATCAACCTCTCAATTCCAGTACTGTTTATTATTTCTTACTTGTTCTGTAAATAACTTGCTTTTTATGTATTTATTTACATCTTGCTTCCTCCATTAGATAGTAAATTCTGTCAGGGCAGAGACTTTTTCTCTCTTTTTATATCCCCACCACTTAGTACAGTACCAAGTACATGTAGGTCTATAATAAAAGTTTATTGATTGATTGATTGATGTATCTTAGGTATTTAATGAATGTTGATTTATTGAAATGGAAATAATGGGTTTGAGAGAAAGAGATGATCTTATCTTAAAAACTCTTGATTCCTAAGAATGAGGGCATCTGACATAGTCTGATATGTTTTCTAGAGTTTAGGGAAACAAATTTCAAAAACATCAGAGATGATGAGAATGGGGACAGGAAATATTTGGTCTTGCATTGTGTGATAATGAAGAGTTCTTTGGCCGCTGATGTAGAAGAGATAATGATTCAGCAGATGTTAGAGAAATATAAGTTATCGGGCTATCTTAGGTTCTTTTCTTTATGGCTTTGTTGAAAGGTGGCCAAAAAAAAAAGTCATCCTGTCTTTCACCATGATATCTTAAACAGATTTTCTATCAAGACAAATTGGAATTTAGAAAGGACTTTTTCCCTCTTCTTCAGATTTCTTTCTTTGACTAGGTGGCCTTTTGAGTTCAAAAGGTCATTAACCATTATCACTCTGGTGGTAGCAGTAGCCTCATTGTATTGATTGGGTTTGCAGTATCTTCGGGAGAAGCAAACAGCAGAGGAACATGCCATACAACTACTCTAGTGCTATACTCTAGAATGATCACCACCAGAAAAAGGGTTGTTCCTATGTTTGTTGTTTTTTGATCTGATTGAACTGAGGAAAAATATAAAATGACTAAGTGTACATTGCATAAAACAAAACCAATGTGAGGGTTAAAACTGTCCCTGGGATATTGGAATAGATGATTTAATGAGCTTAAAACATAATGGAAGACTGAAACTCCCTACCTAGAGAAAGGGTCTTTTAGCAATGACCTTTATTTAGCCAACCCATGAGCTAGTTATAATAGAAGAAGGTGTATGTATCCTAGCCTCTCAAAGTCCCCCCCAGTGGTTACTCTATGTCAGATTTCTCCCTTATCTATCAAAGAAAATGATGTAGAGAAAACTGAATTCCAAAAATGGAGGAAATAGTAAGTGAACATTTATATATATATATATATATATATATATATATATATATATATATATATATATATATATATATATATAGAGAGAGAGAGAGAGAGAGAGAGAGAGAGAGAATTCCAAAAGAAATGAGAAGAGGGACTAGGACACAGAGTGCCCTTTGAGCAAAGCCTGAATGGTCACTTCCTGAGAATGCTATCATAGAAATTTAAAAAGAGGTAAAATAATTTAAAATTAAATTTTATTTTTCATTTAACAAGCATTTGTCTTCTATCTTCTTACCTTATAACAACTAATTTTTAAGGAATTGTAGAACAGATGAAATGCAAGAAAACAGGAGGCCCACAATTGTTACCTCAGTTTTTAAAGCCCTTTTACAGTTGGCTGATTCATTCTCTTCTAGGTTCTCTATAAAGGTACACACAGACCTTGAGGAATTCAATTTATCTATCAAACACATACTTATTAAATGCCTAATATATGTCATGAAACATACTAGATAAGGATGTTGAGATGTAATAATTTATTTTCAATAAAATATGAATGAATTGACAACAATTTAGGCCCAAGGAAATACCTTTATTTCAATCCCATCAATATGTCTTCAATCATTTCAATAGAGATATTACCAAATTCTATTCCCATAGTTTAAATGTAAGAGAGATGCTACATTCCCCAAACCCAATTAAAATAGTAACAAGATGCTCTAAGCATCATCTTTATCAGGTGAGAACTTGCCTTTTATTAAGTTACAGAATCCATAAATCAACCAAAGGTATAAATGGGACAAATAAGTCCTTGATCAATTTGGGAGGAGTGAAATGTCAAAAGCCATTGAATGCAATGATTAGTGGCTGAAGGCTGGTCAGAGATAGCAATCTGGTAATCTGGTAGGTGCATCACATCTGGAAATAAGAACTCGATTTCAATCCTCTCCCTTTCCTTCCATCCAAGCATGCTCCAGGAAAATCAAACCATCACTAATTTCCCCTAAATCTTGACAGAAACAACTTAGGATCCTGAACAGACAGGGGAATATTAATATCCCTTAAACCAACAGTTCTGCTTCTGCTCCAGCCTCTGCAGCCACCATTGATAGATGAAATCATTATGAATAAAGGCCCACATTGCTTCTCACCAAACTGTTGGGACTATCAAGCAGATTGGCAAATGAGTTCTGGGTGTGGCCTTATCCCTCTGCATAATCAGTCTTTCCAGCCCAGCTCTCACAGCCCACATCATACTGCCAACCAACTACTAAACATAGGGTAGATAGGCAAGCTAACCTAAATGAAATATCAGGGCACTTCTGGGGGAGACAAATGGTAGCATGTACTATACAAGTCATATAATCACCTTGATCACTACCATTCCTCAGACTTATAGAGACATCCCAAGACCCTGAGCTCCAAAGCCTTTGGAAAAGCAATATTTCCAATACT
The DNA here is from genome assembly GCF_048593235.1 of Sminthopsis crassicaudata. NCBI lineage: Eukaryota > Metazoa > Chordata > Mammalia > Dasyuromorphia > Dasyuridae > Sminthopsis > Sminthopsis crassicaudata. Next base: position 531,450,064 of record NC_133619.1, on the reverse strand, counting down.
ATTATCTTGGAATGGAGAGGTAGCTTGACAATTTCTCCTCCAGATGATATAGTGAAGACTTCTTAAAAAATGGAAAAGAAATGTCTTGTCACCAAAGCCTTTGGTATTGTTAAATACTTCAGCATCAGGAACGGATAACATTTTCAGTGGAAATGACCTTTGTCACTGTATGCCTTTTCCATCTTGCACCTCACTTGCAGCTAAAATATTCTATATGTGTTCTCTCCCCTTTAGTTGTGAACACTTTGAGTGAAAAGACTACTTTACTTTTCTATTTGTAGTTCCAGCACTTGACAACTAGATTGGCATAGTGGATGGATTCAGGAATTCCTGAGTTCAAAAACAGTTTCAGATGCTTACTAGTTCTGTGGCCCTGGGCAAGTCACTTAACTTGTTTATATCAATTTCCTCAACTAAAAAATGGGAATAATAATGCTGACTTTGCAAGGTTGTTGTAAGGCTCAAATGATATAATAATGTTATATTGCTTAGCAGGTGTCTGGCATAGAAGAAGCATTATATAAATCCTAGTTATCATTTTATTAATCTTGTGCTTTACTACATAGTGTTAATAAATGCTTCCTTTATTCATTAACTTTATTTTTTTTTTTTCAGGCAGAAGACTGTATGGGATCTCTCAAGATCCCATCCAATTCAATTATTGTATGGTATTTACTATGGAATTCTTGACCTGATAGAGTATATTCACCTTAATGAGTTATTCTAATGATAGCAGCTTCAAGTGAAGGGTAGAGATTCCATACATTTCCTAGTAGTAAAGAACCAGTTTTCTTAAAATAATGGACAATGACTACAAATGAGGGAGTGGGGAATCTACGTAGATCACATACAGGTAAAAAGTATTTTTATTTTTTTTTAAAGCAAGGCATAGAAAATGTTCAATTTGATACTTTTTTTTTAAAATAGGAAACAAAATGCATATAATAAATACATTAAATGATCAAAGATAAATGATGGATAGTTAAAATGAAAAAGTCATGAGAAAATATGAAAAAAGTCATAATAGAAGGTGGAAAACCTGAGAGAAGGAAAAAGAAAACAAAATATATGTTTGGGGAGTGCATCAAGATTAATATCAGCAAGAGAAGCAAAGATCCAGAAGGTGGCAATAGAGAGATATGGATAGGAGATAGGAGATGATGGAGAGACAGTGCAAGAGAGATGTAAGGAAGTTCATTAATCTCTATAATGAGTTGTGGTCGTTGAAAATAAATAAAGCTTGTCATATCCTGATATTCACTTAGGTTGTGGGCAACAGAGAGATGCTTGTTATCATTCTATTAGAAACCTTATTTAATTCTATAACATTTGAATGCAGCCTTTGTTTCAGAGACTCTCCCAATGACATGATTAAAGTTTTCAAAATACGTTAAATATTATCAATCAGTTAGTAAATGTTTAAAAAAGGAACTTTTTTTAAAGGAGCTGTGTTAAACTCTGGGTATACAAAAAGAATCAAAAGACAGTCCTTGCCCTTAAGGAGTTCACATTTTAACAATCATATGTACAAAAAAGTTATATGGAGGATAAATAGGAAATAATTAATGGAGGGAAAACACTGGAATTAAGGGATTGGGGAAGTTTCAGATAGAAGGTGAGAGTATTAGTTGTGACTTAAAGTCATTTTAGTTCTCCAGCCCTCAGTTTCCTCAACTATGAAATGAGGTCATCTTAAATTCCTGAGAACTCTTTGAGCTATGGGTCTTAGGTTCAATACTGGCTTCCATTGATTAAATGACTGATCAAAGTATTAAACTAGCTTATATATATCTCAGTCTTCTTAGACATGAAAACAATCTCTAATGTAGACAAGAAAGACAGTGTGGTATGATAGAGAGACCACTGATTCTAGAATTAGAGAATCTGTTTTCAAATTCTGCCACTGATATTTATCAATTATGTGATCTTGGTCAAGTCACTTAATCTCTATGGGTCTCAGTTCCTCATCAATATAGAGAACCTAAAGCACCTCCCTCTCATATATGGAGCCTCTAGAATAGTTATCCAGATTTAAAATATTTGCAAAGATACATGCAAAATATACCTATTATGGCATTTTTTTTCTCTAGGCATACAGAGGGCATAATTAACTCAAAGCAGAAACATTTCAAGCCACAACACAGAAACAATTTTTACAATAAAACTCTCCCTCTATATTATGTGTGGAAGGTTTCTACAAATATACCCATCATTATTTAGAACAATGAGCATGATGGGCCCAAAATTTTGGCAACATTTTGGGAATATATGTAGAAGGAATACTCACATCTTTAATGTTGCAGGTCAATTGATTTTTTTCTGACACTGTTAAGCAATTAATCAACAAACATTTATTAAATAGCTTCTATGTGTCAGAAACTGGGATTAATGAAATCTGGCCTTTTCTCATGGAACTGACATTCTAATAGCAACAATCAGGACAAAAAATATACAATAAATATGACTAGAATAGATGCAGACCTAGTTGGAATATAATTTGATAGAAAGTATTCTAGCCATTGAAGGGATCAGATCAGACTTCACTTGGAAGGTTGTGCCATCTTGGACTTGTCACTTTGCTGGTACTATAGGTTAAATTGAAAGTACTATAGAAGTTAGTATGTGAGTAATTTCTGCAGAATTGCTCTAGGTTCCTTTTTTTAGGTCATAGCTTCATTCTGCTAAGGCATAATGGCAAAAATCAGAACCTCTCATAGTCTCACTCTTTAGTAATACTATCTTACTCATCTAAAATTAGATAGGGTACCTAGGGCTGAGATTAGATGTTTTCCTTGTCTTTTTGATCAAAAACTTCAATAACTAATTTAGGTAAACTAAAGAGTCATTGTTCTTCACTCAAGTGATCTACATTGTGGTCCTCATTGTGTGTATCTGTTCACCTGATTATGATTCAGCCTGATTATTTTGTTGGATATTTTGGTTTACCAAAAAAATACTTGTCTCTCTACTGTAAAATGGATGGTGGGGAATATTATTGAACTAGATTACCTCTGAAGTTCCTGTCATCTTTAAATCTATGATCATGTGATTTAACTCAGATCCCAAGTTTCCTCCTCTGTGAAATTAGGGTATTGAACTGGATAAATACTAAAGGACTTCCCTTTCAGTTCTAAAAACTGCAATTTTAATTGATTTTAACTGTCTAAAAATATTATAATTTTCTATAGGGAGAAAAGATACTAGAATGTTTTCATATTTACGGAATTAAGATAGTTGCTTGATATAAACATTGATGTATATATTATTATAACCAAGAGAAATTGCAAAGCCTACTGACAACTGTTTAGTGATCAAGGACTATGCAAATTGGAGGTCCTGAAAATCCAAGACAAATTATTTTGCAAACTCCGAGATGTTTATCCAAAGTGTATATTTCTCTTAGATTAAAAACAAAACAAAACAAAAAACAAACAAACAAAAACCCAACTCCAGCTAGAACAAAAAAGAAGTCAGTCACTACTAAACTTGATAACTGTCAAAAATCCTTCAAGTGAATCAATAAGAGCCATAGGATATAGGCTGACTGGCCCTGTGAAGGATGAAGTATTTCTAGGCAAAAGCAATTTAAAAGCTAGTCAAGTGGTGATGCAGAAAGAAATAAAAGAAGACTTTGCAAGGGTATAAAAAATGGACAGAAGAGAAAGAGAATGAAGGAAATAGGAATTTAAAAAGGAGAATGATTTTGGTTAGATGATTGGATAGGACTTTTCTATCTGTACTATCTCTGATTCTATGTTTCAAACTAGAATTTTTGAAGAAGAGGAAAATATCAGTATTACAGGTTGAAGGATGAAGTGCTTTGAAACATAAGTTATTAGCACTATAATTTTCCTGATCAAAGAAACCAAAAAGTTTCTAGAAAATAACAAATGGATAGAACTTACACATGAACAAAATATATTTTCCCCTTTTGCTATGACAAACCACTTGTCTAATCCAGCTACTTTATAAATGGGGTTGGTTTACATTTTTGTTATTATTTTGTTCACAGCTCTCTTCCAGTTAAGTGGAAAAGCATGTGGTGAATCTAGCCATGTTGAAAACCAATAGCGTTGTTGAAAAATATTTCCATTTATATTGTTTCAAGAAAAAAATAACATTTCAAATAATACATTTTTATCTGTGCAGGAGGAAGGCAGGGTGGGATAGATAAACAAAATGGAAGTAGGAGGGAAATGAGCAAAGTTCCAAAGGACATATTTAGAAAGGATTTGATTATCAAGAAAAGGTTTGAGAATTGGATAATTGAAGTAGAATGCTAATGAGACCAACTAAAACAATATATTTAAAACTTGCTTCCTCTTTTTGCTTTAGGAAAATGGCCCTGGAGATGTTATCCACAGAATATAGGGCTTAGAGTGATAGTTCAAAGATCAGCAATAGGTCCTATTGAATATGTAAATATACAACCTTACTGAGTTGAAAATAGCAACAAAAAAGTCTGCCTTTCTTCACTTTTTCTGTTCTTGTGGGATTTTCTTTTTTTGGGGGGGAGATATATGTTGTTTTATGGCAGCCACCTGCTAGTAGCTGTTGGAGATAGAATCCTCTTCATGTGAGAGGATGATGACAACGATACAAGGAGACTGAGAGACAGTTGCATTGTCTGATCTCTCTCCTCTTCTCTCTGCCTCCAATTTATTTCATTCCTAGTCCACAAGCAGCACCTGTGTCAGTAAAGGCTACTTTGCAACTCCTTCAGATGTTATGATCCACAAATGTGGAAAATTGACCTGCCCCTTCACCTAGGCAGGGTCCTTAACAGGTCCACATTTATTTATTTATATTTAATTTTTAATAGTATTTTATTTTTCTAAATACATGCAAATGTTTCCAACATTTACCTTTGCAAAACCTTTTATTCCAAATTTCTATCTCTCTGTCCTCTCTTACCTTCTCCCCAAGACAGCAAACAATCCAATATAGATTTAACCCGTGCAATTTTTCTAAACATATTTCCAGATTCATCATGCTGTGCAAGAAAAGGCTGATCAAAAAGAAAAAAAAAACTGATAAAGAAAAAAAAAACCAAACATACAACCAAACAAATAACAACAACAAGTGAAAATGTTCTGCTTTGACCCATATTCAATCTCCATAGTGCTCTTTCTAGATGCAGATGGTACTTTGTGGGATTTTTTTTTTTTTCTGGTGGGTCCTATAATTCTTTGATTGAAAAAGTAGTTCTTCAGCTGAAAGTCTCACACTATTTCCTTCCCATGTCCTTTATTTTCTAAGCAGAACTGTGGTTCTGTTGGTGATTTTTAATGGCTCTATCATTGCTTATTCTCATCTTTTTGAAACTTTGAATGTTTTCTTCCTACTGCTAATTGGCCATCTAGTAGTTTTCATCCTACTCATTCTTTGATGTCTAACTCAGCTTTGATACTACTCTCTTTCCATATCACATTAGAGCTGGAGGGAACTTAAGAAATTATTTAATTTAAACCTTCAGTATATAAATTAGATGAGATTAGAAGAGAGATGAAGTGACTTCAGTTAAAGTTAAGCTCAACTTCAGTTCAAATTAACCAACATTTATTAAGTGATTATCACGTATGAGACAATAGGTCAGATGCAGAGCATATAAGGACAACTGTCCTAGACTTCAAGAGGCTTGTGATATTCTACTATTCTTCTAACTCCAAATTCAATGCTTTCCTTTTATTATGTAACATCCCTTCCCCCAATTACACTTTGAAAGTGATTTCTCCTTCATCTAAATACATGGTAATTCATACTATTTTATTCACTAAAGGGCTTTGATTCAAGAAGATGTAGTTTCAATTTTTGCCTGTGGCATATACTAACTGAATGATATGGATAAACCATTTAACTTGGGGGTGGGTTGGGGGGACCTCAGATTCTCTAAGAGAATTACAGACAAGTTACCAATATGAATCAGTTGACATGGACAGTACTCTCAACACCTGAAATCTTTTAAAAGTACTATTTTGAATTATACTTGTCAATATATTTACATCATCATACTAAAGTAGAAACTCCTTAAAGATATTTAGTGAATCTTATTTTTCTTTGATTCACATCTTGTCATCAAAACAATACATGGTGGGTAGTAGATATTTTTAAAGAATAATTGCTAAATGAATAAATGTTAGATGAATGAGTGAATGAATTGGATATTCACTATTTCAAAACCACTGTCCTAAGTACTGTGATGGGGAATGAGTTGGAAGGTTTGATGAGGGAATGAGGATAGAAAATAAATGTGTTATCTTTAAGGAGTTGGCAAAGCAGTACAGCATGAATATTTAGACAGAGAAATTGGGGTAGTATTGGGAGATACTTTGTGTTTTCCATAAATTAAGTTACTTTTTGCTGAAACTTTGAGATGTTATTTCCTTTTTGATTGGGGACTCTCCCAAGTTGCTAAACTCTGTCTGTCCTATGTTATCCCTACAATTCAGGTATTGATTATTAGTGTCTAAGAATCTGCTTTCCCTTATACAAGACAATGAAAAATACCTCTGAAAATATTAAGGCTTCTACTATAGAGTGAGATTTACAGTTAAATTAAAAGGTATGCATTTATTTTATTACTGAATGAGCCATAGCAAGTTGAGTATGACTTTGAAAGGTTATATATTCCATCCTTCTAAGACGACACCTGAATATAATTTTCAAAATCTTTTTAATAAGCTGCACTCCTGAGAAATAACTATATTACCTGAAATTGAAAAATTACTATACTTAATATATGTAACTTTCTTGTCTTAAAATTATTTCTTTCTTCTTATAACTTTTCACTATGATCAACTAAATAATTTTTATATAACTTTGAATTGTGAAACCAAATAACTATGGAGCCATAAGAAATATTAGACATCACAGTTCACTTTGTGGAATGCTTTACAGTTTATAACACCTTTTCTTCATAACAATTTTATGAGGAGGCAATGTTGTGCCAGAGCATAAATACCAGCTTTGCAATAAGAAAACCTGGGTTTGAATCCTCATTTACTCAATATCATGTAATCTTGGGCAAATCACTTTACCAATATGGGCCTCCATTTTTCATAGCTACAAAAATAGTAATTTGGGACTAGGAACACTTGACGTTCCCCTTCTAGCTCTAAAATTGATAACACAAAATAGGTAGTACAAGCACTATTATACCAATCCTTCTTTTAATTAGATAGCATATATGTATAAGGGGGAGGAAAATATACTAATATAACTTTTTATCTAGTGTCTAGCACTGTGCTTCATGTACAAGAAACTTGGGACCTATAATTACCAGGCTGGTAAATGATACCTCCTTTTGCTGAGGCCCAAGGAGGTGAAGTTGAGGAGAGAGACAAGTGGGCTAAAGAGATCTGTCCTTATGAGAAGGTTAATATTATTCCTGGATGTTTCTTAGATTGTCTTACTGTGCCCTACTCTGTCAAGTATTCCAAAACTCTTCATTATTGGGGCAAAGACAATGAAGGAAGTGATATTGTTTTTTAGACTACACTTCTAAAATGGTTCTACAAATCAGTCTTTTTGGGGACCATACTGATTATATGCAATAAACCTTGAAGGAATGGTCTTCAAGTCAGAATCCTTATGGGATTAGAGAAAAGAGATTTATGTACTTGGCTGCCACTTAAGAGTAGAAAGGTCATCTATCACAAGGAAGTAAAGTTCCATTTATGGTAATCTTTATGATAGCAAAGAACTGAAAGCAAAGTTCAACAAAATGATATAAACAGACCCAAAAAGACAATATGCAAAATGGCTGCAATATAATGGAAAGAATAACTACAAAACAATAATTTTGAATGTTGCAAAATTATCTAAAACAAGATTGACTCCAACAAAGAGGTAAGATTCTTTAGTAGAGACAGAGGCAAGGTTCATCCACAACTATATAACAATGTACATAATATATTTTTACAGTGTCTTGATTGATTTTGCTTATTTCTCTCTCTCTCTCTCCGGCTCTCTTTTGGGTTTTGCCATAAGAGAAAGCTTTGGGGGGAGGAGGAAAGGAGGAAGACAGGGGAAAAATAAGACATGTCAGTAAAATCTATTTTAAAGAAAAGTAAAAAAGCCTTTGCTCAAGTTCTGGATATTGTAGTGACAGATTCAAGCATTTCAATGCTAAATACAAGGGAATGGTCCTCTATCTTTTATTGAGAGGTATTCACAGAATCTAAGTATTTGAAGGGATCTCAAATTCTATTCAGTCCAATCCAAATTTGAGCATTGTATAGTAGTAAATATTCTCTACTGGAAGACTACCAGTGTAGGAAAAAAATAACATCTTCTGAAGGAGTGTATTTTAATTTGAGATGATCCTCCATTTATTGTGCTCCCTTTACTAACTAGCTAATAAATAAGAGCAATAATAACAGGTAACATTTACATAGGGTTTACTCTGTTCCATGTACTTTGCTAAGCACTTTACAATTAACTACTTGTTGTCCTAATCACCTCAGTTCCCTCATGGCATACTAGTATTCCATCACATTAATTTATTATAATTTGTTCAGCCATTTCTGAATTGATGAACATTTCCCCAGTTTTCAATTCTTTACTATCACAAAAAGAATTACAATAAATAAATAGATCATTTTTCTCTTTCTTTGATGTCTGGAATGTAAATGTGGCAGTGATGTCACTGAGTCAAGAGCATAGTTAAATAGCTTTTGGGGCATAGTTCCAAATTGCTTTCCATAACAGTTGAACCAAATTATAGTTTCACCAACACTTAAAGCATTACATTTTTTTTCTTTTTTTTTTCACATTCAACAGTCCAACCAGTCTGATCTGATCTTTTTTTTTTTTTTTCTGTTACTCATATTTTGCTTTCTGTTTCCAAAGTCTATGTTTATATATATATATATATGCACTTTCTTCTCCCCTTAATCTCTTAAAATCTATTTTTCTCCACCTAGATAATTAGTCAAAGAATATGAGTAAATGTTCAAAGGGAAAAAATCAAGCAATCAACAAACATATACAAATATTCTAAAATATTACTGACATACAATTTAAAGTAATTCTGAGGTTCTATCTTTTACCCATCAGAGTGACAAAAAGACAAAAAGCAGAAATTGCCAGTCTTCCAACAAACAGTATATAAACAGTATTTTAAAATGTTTTTATTGGTATCTTCTGAATCTTATATGTTTATAGATATGCCAAGTATTCTTCAACTGTTCCCTTCAAGAGAGCTATCTCATACAATAAATAGAAATTTTTTGAGGTGAAAAGTCAGCAATGATTAATACATTGGAAAAGTCTGAAAATGTGCAATGTGTAACATTTCTCCCACATTTCTTTAATGGAGGCCTGCTTCATCTTTATAGTTTTGTTACATTTACTTTTTGTTTTTTGGTGGTTATTCTTTCCATTTGCATTATTTTCTTGGCTCTGTTTGTTCTGTGTCAAGTCATATAGACTTTCACATACTTCTCTGTATTCATCACACATCATTTTTTGGAACATAGCTATATTTCATTATGTTAATGTACCATAATTTGTTTAGTCATTTCCTAAATGATGGACATCTGTTTTGTTTCCAATTCTTGGCTATCACAAAAAGTGCAGATATAAATATTTTGGTGTATATAGGGACTAGTTTTTTTCTCATCAATGATTTCCCTGGGGTAAAAAGTCTGGTAATGAAGTCTCTGGTTCAAAGGGTAGGGAAAATTGCATCACTTTATTTGCATAACTCCAAATTGCTTTCCAAAATGGTTGTACCATTGCCTATTGCCACTTTTTATCATTTAATTTTTGCCAATTTGCAGGTTGTGAGATGAAACTTTGGGAGTGTTTTGAGCTTTTATTTTTCTTATTATCATTATTGTTATTGATGCAGAACATTCTTTCATGTGGCTGTAACTATTTTTTGATTTTTCTTTTGAAAAGTATATTCTTTTATGATATTTATTGAGAAATGGTTATTAGTCATATGTGTATATATGTATATATATGTATCCATGTGCATAAATACATATATGTGTATAATTAATCTTTAACAAATCATAAATAGGGAAATTTGATGTAAAAGTTTTGCCTAGGCAAAAGGTTTTCAGTTTCAAGTTATCAAAGTTATTTTATCTTTTGTAATTGTCTCTATCTATTGTTTGGTTCACATCTCTTGTTCATGGTTGTAAAAGTAGATGATCTATTTCTCTTCTATTTTAAAAATAATATAATCTTTAATATTAAGTTCAACTATCCATTTCAAATGGATTATATAATATATTTTAAGGTGTTGAATTAAGCCTAATTTCTGCCAGACTCTAGTTTGTTTTTTTTTTGTTTGTTTGTTTTTTTTAGTTTGCCCAGTATTTTTTTATGGAATAATGAGTTTTTTCTAAAACAATTTATTTTCCACTTTATCAGAACAGGATTATTGAGTTCTGTTGTTTCTCCAAACTACCTTGTCTAGTCTATTCCACTGATCTCTCTAGTTTTTAACCAATACTAGATGATCTGATTACTTCTGATTTATAATTTAATTTGAGGTCTAGAAGTGCTATTTCCCCTTTGCCCCTACTTCTTTTTATCATTTCCCTTGATAGTCTAGATCTTTTGTTTTTTCAAATAAGTTTTGTCATTGCTCTGTTAAATTCTATGAAGCATTCTCTTGGTAATTTGATTGATATGAGATCAAGAGTATAAAATAATTTTGGTAATATTGTAATTTTTATTATATTGGCATAGCCTAGTCATTAGCACTGAGTATTCCAATTTTAATTGTTCTTTATTTCTTTAAGGAGCACTTTGGAACTGATTTTATTCATCTCTTGTGTACTTTTGGTAAGTTGATCTCCAGATATTTTGTTTATTTTACAATTATTTACAATGAAGTTTACTTAATATTGCTTTATGTTTTGTTATTGTTAAGTAGAAATACTATTGATTTTAATGAATTATTTATTGGATGAGCCTCTATAGCCTGCAATGACAGAACTTTGCTTAAATTTTTTTAGAGTCAATTTCATTATATTAGCTTTTATTTTTCTTTTTGTGTTTTATCTTTCTATGGTTTAGATATGAAGACTCTATCCATACAAGGATTCTAGAACAGGACTTTCTCAATTTCTGAGAGGTACTATTTTTTTTTTTTTTTGAAATTTTGATTTTAATTAATTTTGATTTGATAGATTTGATAGAATTCTCCTGTGAATTCATTAGGACCAGGAGTTCTTTTCCTTCATCTTTAGTTGTTTCTTTACAACTAGATCTAATATATCTTCTGAGATCAAATTATTTAAGATCTTTAGATGACATATTCATTTCACAGTTTTGCATAAGTCTGATATAAAGATAAGCAAAAGGGAAAATATGGAACTGAACAACTTGCTGGAAAAACTAGAGTCAAAATATTCATGGCATCTTCCAAATAGGATAGCACTATATGGAACTTTAACAAAAATTAATTATATAAAAAAGTACAGAAATACTATAAACAAATATAAAAGGAAAAATTATCAATGCATCTCTTTGTAGATCACAATGCAATAAAAATAGTAACTGATTCAGGGACCCCAAACAAAAGATATAGATCTAAATAGAGACATAACAATAATATCTTAAATAATAAGTAGCTCAAAGAACAAATCATAGAAACAATGAATAATTATATAAAATAAAGTTATAATGGTGGAAAAACATATCATAATTTTTGGAAAAACACATCATAATCCCCAGGGGAAAAATCTTACTCCTACAAATATAAATCAACAAAATAAAAAAGGGTATTAATGAACTGAATGTACATTAAAAAAATTAGAAATCCAATAAAGAAACAAACCTAAAATAAGCACATAAAAGAGATATTATAAATTAGAGGACAAATAGATTAATTGGAAATAATCTATAGAGATGACCAATAAAACTAAAAGCCAGTTCTTTAAAAAGATCCATAAAGATAATAAACTCTTAGCTAACCTGATTAAAAAGAGAGCAGAAAATTAAATCAAGAAAATACCAAATGAAGTGTGAAATCACAGCAAAACCAAAAGAAATAAAAAGAATGATCACAAGTTATTATACTTAGCTACATGCTAACAAAACTCAGACTACCAAAAATAGAGGAATATCTTTAAAAAATGTAAAAAAAAAAAAACCTGTTAGATCATCGAGATCTTAAATACAATTAAGAAAATGTTTTGCTTTTCTTCTGTTGTTGTCATTGTTTCTGCATTTATTTACTCCTAAATTTAATATTTGGGATGTTCAAGAAGCAAATAATCTCTTCAGTTCTGTTTTTCTTGTTAAAAATGCTTCAACTGTTTCTTGATTATTGAATATCCATCTCTTTGTCCTTATTGTTAGGTTCAGATTTATAGGGTAAGTCACCTTGGGCTGTATCCAAACCTCCATTGCTCTTCAGAACACATTTCATTCTCTCCTACATTTTTAAAGTAGGAGCAGAATATTCTTGTGTTATTTGAATTTCCTTTTCTTTGTATTTGACCATCTTTCTCCTGATGGTTTATTGAACTTGTTTCTGAATTGAATTATTAAATTAAATTTAAGAATTTATAACCTATTTTTTTTTCTTGGAGGTGATCTGTGAATTTTTTCAATTTATATTTCACTTTCTATGTTCAGAATTTTTAGGTAGTTCTCTTCTATTATTTCTTGTATTGTGGTATTAAAGTATTTCCCCCAATATATTCTTCTGGGAGACCTATGATCCTTAGGTGTCTCTACTCATCTTGTCTTTGAGAAAGGTATAAGGATGTTCAAAGAATTCTAGTCCATCTGGTGTAAAGGCTACTAAAACTTTTCAGGGCTGCTTTCCACCTTTGGTGGCTTTCTGATCTATCTAACTCTTATCTGTTGCTCCAAAAAGCTCATCTATAAATAGCAGCGCTTTCTAGAACTCTTCTGGTAGACTAGTTAAGCCAGGTTGAGGGAAATTGAGGGTTCTCAAATTCTTCAGGGAGTTAAGGAGCTGGTTGACCCAATCATGTGAAGGTTTCCCTTGCTGGATTGGGTAGATGAGATCAATTTGTTTCAACAACCATGGAAGCAGCTTAAACAGATTCTGTTTAGTTAGCTAGACAAAAAAGACACCAAGGTCATCCACTGCATCTAGAGCTATTACTAGTCATCTTAATTCTATCCTGTCATCAGAATGTGATGACTCTGGAAGACTGAGTTTAAACACTTTGTGTAACTCTGTCTTACTTTAATCCAATTTACCCACAAATCATAATATATAACCCACACTTCTTTACCATTTTTACCTATTTCAAAGTTCTGTGGTGACAGGCAAGTGATGAAGCAACAGATACAGACATATTGAGAACGATAGACACAGCTGTACACATATCATAGGTCATAAATAAAGTCATCATCTCACTGAAAGCAGCAGTGGAATTTGGCAGCCCTTGAGGTATTTGAGCAGCCATTATGGAACCTCACTGCTAATCTTCTGATATGAGGAAGGGGATAGAAAATGTGCCTAAAAATTGTTTGTTTACCTAACTCTATCCTGTTTACCTTGCAAAGTAAGGATTTCACCTTGCAATTAAAACATACACACACAAAAATGTGCAAAAACTTCTGCAACGATGATTCCATTCACCATTGATACATGCAATATGAGCATGCTCATGGACAATACAAAATCCAGAAGAACTGAATGTTGAACATCTCTAAAAGAGAGCTGTTGTTAGAGCTGTGTAGAGCTCTAAAAATTCAGAAGGTACCACGTACAAATTTCAGCCCTCAGTGAAATAAAGCCAACAAATGAAGTCTAGCCTTCCAAAGTCAAAGCTGGATACACATTTTTCTAGAATGGCAGCACTGAAGGAGAATCTCATGAAATAGGCTCCACAATTAAACCAAATTTAGTTAATAAGCTTGTATACTTACCAAAATAGCAGGCTCATGACAATGCGATTGCTACTAGTAGGAAAGCACTGTGTCATTATTATTCATGACTATGTTCTCACTGTGATGAACCATGATGAGGTCAAAGAAAAATTTTCTAAAGACCCAGATCATCGTCAATTCAATGCCAATTCTACTAATTATCTAAAAATGTTAATTTTATTTTGTATTAAGTTCAATATAATTTTTTTCCCCTCTCTATGTCCACATCATTGAATTGCTTCAAACTCATTAGATGTCTTTCAAGGTTCACTCAAGCATTACCTTGTTATTTCCTCCAGTTCTCTTTCCCTTTTGCTTTTTCTTCTTTCTTTTTCTCTTTCCTCTTTCTTTCCATATGTCTAGAGGTATTTCTCATTCACTCTGTCTCTACATATAAATATATATATATCTACATTTATATGTATATGTATACCTATGTACAACAACATATTTATGTATAGATAGATAAATATATGTGTATAAGCATATCAGAAAGAGATAGAATCAGCATCATATAACTTGAGGGCTGGATGGGTCCTCAGAAGCCACCTAGTTCAACCGGTACATGAAACAAACAAAAACAAAAACAAAAACAAAAAAAACAAAACTCTACTATCACCACACTTAGAATAAATGTAAAATAGTTTAGGGAGGGAAGGAACTAGCAATCATAAGAACTTAAGTAAAATTTAATTTAAAAAATAGCTTTGAGCTTAGTCTTGAGGACTTCTATGAGCTTTAAGGGATTCTATGGGGTGGAAATAGTAAGGAAAGCATTAAGTATTAAGGATGAGATTGGCAAATGCATAGAAATAGAACATCAAATCTATATGTGAGGAACAGAAAGATTCCCACTTTGTCTAGACTCTAGAATTAAAAGAAGAGAAATAATATAATGAGACTGGAAAGGTAAATTGAAATCACGTTTTAAAATTCATTAAAAACTAAACAAATACATTTATATTTTATCATAGATGCAATAGAGACCAGCTGTCACTTATTGTATAGAGGAGTGACAGTAAAACCCACATGTAAGGAAAATCACTTTGGCAGCTGTGTAGAAGATAGGGTAGAGGGAAAGGAAGAAGGGTGAAGAAACTCAAAAAGAACAGAGAAAAGGGACAGATTCAAGAGATACCATAGAAGTAGAAGTGCCAAGATTTGTCAATTGATTGGATTTGTGGAGTGAGAGTGAAGATTTGAGGATAATGTCAAGATTGAAAATCTGGGAGACTGGAATAATGGTAATCTTGACAAAAATAGTTAAGAAAAGTAGGTTGGATGGAGAAAATATAGCTATTTTTTGAAAAGAAATGTATTTTTAAAGGTATATTCAGGATGATCTGTTTGAAAGTTTTATGGGCAGTTTATGGTGAGATACCAAGGTCCAGGAGAAAGATTAGGGCTAGATAAACAATTCTGAGAGTATTTTAAGTAGATGTGATAATTAAATCCATCGGATCTAATCAGAAGTCAGATTTCAAAGTGTTCACAAGAGAAAGACATAAGAGGAAATAAGTATAGATAGATTTTTTTCTCTAGAAATTGAGAAAGAAAAGATAGAGACAGAAATATTGTTAGGGGGAGGATAAAAAGTGGGGAATTTTTAAAAAAATATATGTTTATTAAGGATAGGGAATAGCATGTCAAAAATTGGAGTAAAGAGGGAAAGTGCAGGAATTATTTCAAGAGATTTTGAGAGGATGAGAAGTGGAGAGGAAACTCATGTTTTATGGCCTCCATTTTCTTATTAAAGTCTGGAATGAGGACCTCAACCTGAGGACTTTGAGGATGTGATGGGAACAATATCCTAACTATCTGTTCTTAAAGAGTTTACATTCCATGAAAGAATATCAGCATAATGCTGCATCTCATATCTTTGTATCAAATACAATATGTGGCCCATGACACTCTTGAGTGTGGTTCTGAACCAGATTAAAATGTAATTGGGAAACATTTGACAAAATGAATAAAAATGCAATAAAACATAGGTAATATAATATTTTAAAACTAAATCAACATGAAGCTGACAAGGATCTTTATATATGGATTAATGGCACTCCTGTTTCTATTTGAGTTTAATTGACATCACTGATATAGTGGATAGAAAACTGACCTAAGAGTCAGAAAAATTTGGATTCTCAATGTGACAGATTTGATTTTCCACCACCATAGAGAAAGATACCTTAGAAGCCATCTAAGCCAGTTTTCTTATTTTATATATGAAGAACTTAGACCTAAAGAGGCAAAATGATTAAGATCCAACAGATAAACCCAGGTCCTTTAAGTCCACATCCTGTATACATTCCACAATTCTACATTGCCTCTTCATCTTATAGCATGTGAAACTTGTATGCCACTTTATATTTATACACACTCTCACATATAGTAACTCACTGAATCCTCAGAAGAATCCCATGAGGAAGCTAGGATAGATATTTCATACTCTATTTTATGGATTGGAAAGTGGAATCTCAGAGAATTTAAGTGATTGCCAAGATCACAAAGCCAGAAGGAGAAAAAGTAAAGCACTAATTTTCAGCATATTAGGATCAAACTATCACAATATCACTGTAACCTAATTATAGTGTATCTAGCTTTGAAGTAAACATAGCAAAATTTTACTTTATTAATCTCATAGAAGTGGTGTTTGGTTTTGCTTACCTTTTTATTATTTTGGCATTCATTAGACTCCTAATGAGGAATGATTAGGATATGCAGGGAACTGTTGTATTAAAAACAAATGCTATAAAAGAAGTTTTATTTTTTAAAATGGAATTAGTCTATTAGGTTCCTTCTATTTCTAAAACTTATGCAGATCTAGATACAATATCTAAGCAAAGAAAATACAACATAAAATTTTCAAATTAAAAAAAAATCTCAGTAGATTTTCTTCCTTGAAATGTTTCACTAATCTTTTAAAAATTATAATTTAAGTTCTTTACCAGTATCTCACTCCTATTCAATATTCTTTCCTCATTCACACAATTTGGTTTTGCTTCTTTCCATCTAATTATTTTTTTCTAATTGCTACCTTCTGTTCTTTTTTCTTCTCTAGAAGTAGTATAATCCCTCCTTTGTTCACTACATATCTTTTTTTTTCCTACAAAAAGTCCTATTGGAAAGTCTGATGGTCATCTAGTGGTGATTCTTTTACTCTCTCTAGCCACATGCCTGGACATTTTTTAATATTCACTAGTTGTGTGTGGAAGTCAAACAGAATTGGTTTTTATGTCTTTGGGGATTTATTGCACATCTTATAGTGTGCTCTAGACTTGAAAGAAAAAGATATAATATTCTGTAATAACATGAAAGTCAAGAAGTTTTAGTGAACTAAGCAAAGAACTGGGACTCAGACAGCTTTCAATTCTAATCCTTTCTCTGCTAATGATTCCACTGTGTAACCTTTGGCAAATCACTATACCCCTTTCATTCCTCTGTAAAGTAGAGATATTAATGATCTATTTTGAAGAGTTATTAAGAAGATGAATTAATGGAAAAGATTGGAAAGCCTTCAGCAAGTTAAGGCTTTTATAGAAATGCTTAATAATTATGTAATATAAGTGTCTTCTAATTTCTCACGACACCCATTGATCTGAAAATGAAACCAAACATTTAGAATAATAATTGATATCTAAGTGGCACTTGGTGAAAAGACCACTAGAGGGATCTAAGTCAAAATAATTTGCTGAAATGTTAGTCCTAAAAATAAGGTGGAGTTAGACCAATTTAATTCTATATTTTTATAAAGAGATGTGTAAGACTTTATGGAAATTTATGTCTGTCCCCCAAATTTTGGACAGGTCCAAGTTGAGCCTCAAATTGACTAGAATCAGGATTATCAGACTGGATAATTTTTGGGGAATTGAACAGCATTTATAGTGGCTCCTGGCATCTCCCTGAAACAAAGAACTAACTTTTAACATTTGCATTCTTCCAGTGATGCCATATGGCTTTGGAGTTATGGAATATCATATTCTAGAATACTTCTACCACTTCTTCCAAGAGATAAAGTTAGTGGTCTTCCAGAAAGCAACAGAAGAGCATATGGAAGAGATGCCAGAAGGTAGGGATTATCTTGCTTCTTATTTCAGTCTCTCATGCTTACCAGAATGCCTGGCACTGGCACATAGGGAAAGTTAACAAATGGTTTGTGTGTCATAAAAATGAATATATATATATATATATATATATATATATATATATATATATATATATATATATATATATATATATATGTAATTGTATTGTATGTATGTATCCATCCATCTATCCGTGAGTCCAAATTTGTGAACATGAATGACCAGAAAGATAGTCATGACCTTAGAAGAAATAGAGAAATTTGGAGGAATTTAGATGAGAAAATAATGACTTTTGGAAAAATTCACTTTAGATGATCATGGGACATATATTTGGATATATTCAGTAGATAAATGATAATAAGGAGAGGGAGGGAGAGAAAAGGTAGGAGGGTGGCAAAGAGAGAGAGAGGGAGAGAGAAAGAGGAAAATGAAAAAAGACAGAGACAGATAGACACTTACAGAAAAAGAGACAGAGAGAGAGAGAGAGAGAGAGAGAGAGAGAGAGAGAGAGAGAGAGAGAGAGAGAGAAATTTTAATAAATAGGTAATCTAAATAGGGGTGTTAAAACTCATGGGGGCTGAGGAGCTCACCAAAAGGGAAGACGCTAAAAGAAAAGCCAACCCAGGAAAATATTGAAGACTACCCATGCTTAGGAATCAGGATATAGATACAAATATAGAAGGGCAAAGGTAGTGAATCAGGAGAGAGCAGTTAACAGTATTGAAGAGAGCAGAATTTCCACAAGAATAGTATTTTTGGCAGTGTTAAAAACTTTTGAGATGGGGGTGGAGACAACATGGTGGAATAAAGCTAAGAAGGTTATCGAGTTCTCCCAGTCTCCCTTGAAATCCATGTGAATTCAAGTCTCTGAACAGAGTCTGATGAAGAGAAATCATTTTCCAGTTCAAGATAGATGGGAAAAACTTTAAGAAAAATCAGTCTCACTGTGGTGAAAGGAGTGTTCAGCCCAGCTCAGACAGAGTCTGGGTAAGCCAGTGAGAAGCTCTTAATCACAGCAACTGAGACCTGCAGTCCTAGCTCAGTAGAGGAGAAATCAGTGGGGGCAACCTCCAGTTTCAGCTCAGAAGGCAAATTCTGGGAAACTGAACTGTTTCCTGGGAAGAGCAAGTAAAGGTAAACCTTTGAATACAAGGGGCCCTTGTGTTCAAAGCCAAGCTCAGAGCTGCACAGGAAGTTTGAAATAGTTTCCCCTCTACCCGAGGAGCACCATCAATGGAAAAAAAGGAAGAAATGCTAAACAAAAAAGAAAGAAAATGACCAAAAAACAGAAAATAACCTTGACTACAGAAAGCTACTATGATAATAGGGAAGACCAAGACAATAATTCAGAAAAGGGCAATATGTTTACAGAGGAAATCTCAAAGAGTGATATGAATTGGTCTCAAGCTCAAAGAGGATTCTTAGAAATGCTCATAAAAGATTTAAAAAGTCAAATAAGAGGTAGAAGAAAAAATGAGAAAAAAAAAGAGGTATACAAGAGAGAATTAACAGCTTGGGAAAGCAATTTATTAAAAAACACAATTGACCAAATACAAACAAAACAATCCACTGAAGACAAAAACATCTTCAAAAGTCAAATTAACCAAATGGAAAAAGAAATTAAAAAAAAAACTAACTAAAGAAAATCACACATTAAAAACTAGAATGGGGCAAATGGAAGCTAATGACTTTATCATCAAGAATCAATCAAATAAACTAAAAACAATGAAAAAAATGAAAGAAAATATAAAATATCTCATTTGAAAAACAGCTGGCCTGGAAAATAGATCCAGAAGGGACAATTTAAAAATTACTGGTCTATGGCGAAGGCCATAATCATAAAAAGGAAAAAAAAAAAAAAGCCTGTATAGCATTCTTTAAGAGATGATCAAGGAAAACTGCCCCAGTATCATAGAAACAGAGGGAGAAACACCAATTGAAATCCATTGAACACCTTTAGAAAGGTCCCACAAGAAAAAATTTCAAGAAACAATGTTGCAAAACTACAGAACTATAATCTCAAGGAAAAAATACTGTAAGCTGATAGACAAAAACAATTCAAATAATAAGGAGCAACAGTCAGGATTACCTAGGATCTGGCCTACAAAGGATTAGAGGGCCTGGAATAACATATTCCATAAAACAAAGGACCTGGGGTTACAACCAAGAATTCACTACCCAGTGAGACTGAACATCATCTTTCAGAGGAGGCAATGGATCTTCAATGAAGTAAGAGACTTTCATTCATTTTTTATTGAAAAAAAAAAACAAAAAAAAACCAACAACAAAATTAAACAGAAAATTTAATCTTCAAACATAGGGCTCAAGAGAAGCATGGAAAGGTAAAGGGGGGAAATTATTTAAAAGTTATACTGTTTACAGATGGAAAAATGAGATCTGTACTTGAGAACTGTCTCTGTTACTGGGGCAGACAGAGGGTCATCACATGAACAAAGAGTGTGGTTGTGATTGGACTCTGATGTGACTATATCAAAATAAAAGACATTATGGGGTAGAGAAGAATCTGTATGGGAAGAAGAGGAAAGGAAAGTGTAATGTGACAAATTAGATCACATGAAGAGGCACAAAAGACCTATTACAATTGAGGGAAAGAAGAAAGAGGGATGAGCATTGTCTGAAGCTTAATCTCATCAGTTTTGGTTCAAAGAGGGAATAACTTAATCATTCAATTTGGATTAGAAATTTATCTTATCCTAAAAGAAGTAGGAGGAGAAAGAGGAAAGAAAAAGGAGAGCCTGGATAGAAGGAAGGGCAGAAACACTAGGTTAAAAAAAGGTAAGAGAAGGGGGGGAGGGATGATAGAAGATGAGGTAGTGAGTGGTTTGGATAAAACAAACAAAATTCAAAATACTTTTTTTTTTTTTTTCCCCTGAGGCTGGGGTTAAGTGATTTGCCCAGGGTCACACAGGAAGTGTTAAGTGTCTGAGACTAGATTTGAACTCGAGTCCTCCTGAATTCAGGGCTGGTGCTCTATCACCACCTAGCTGCCCCAAACCAAAATATTTCTAAGGACAGGATGGTAAGAGAGAGCAAAAGTATATGCAGGGGAGAAAACAGAATGGAATGAAATACAGAGCTGGTAATCATAATTGAATGGGAATGTGATTAACTCTCCCATAAAATGGAAGTGAATAGCAGAGTGGATAAAAAAACAATTCTACAATATGTTGTTTACAAGAAACACAACTGACACAGAGAGACACATACAGAGTAAAAGTGAAAAGGCTTGCACAAAATTTATTATGCTTCAACTTGAATGAGACCAGGTAAAGATTTCTCAGAAGCTGTATGACCTTATGTCTAAGATTCAGGAAGACACATGATCCCTATTCTCAGAGGGCTGTTGGGCAGAAAAAGTCAGACCTTAGGTCTAAGTTTCAGGAATTTATATGACACACAGGAAATAGACAGCATTGCTGATCATTGGTCTATGGTTACTTCCTTTTTAGTCCATTCAATGAACCTAAGTCTTTTGCTATGTAATTAGTTCCCTGTTTCTGGCCCAGGGTCACACACCATGCTGAGCTGCTTAGCTGATGTATTTGGATCTTTCTTTGCAAGGACCAAATAAATGTCTTCCATTTGTATTTGTAGATGCTTCTGAGTAGTTAATTTGCATAAGGGGGTCTAGCACATCTCCCACACAAGCTGAAGTTAAAAAAAAAAGCACTGGTTGCAATTTCAGATAAAGTAAAAGTAAAAGTAGATCTAATTAAAAGAGATAAGAAAAGAAAGTACATTTTAATAAAGGGTATCATAATCAATGAAGTAGTAATGATATAAAATGTATATACACCACATGATAGAGCATACTAATTCCTAGAGAATATATTAAGCCTATAAGAAATAGATAGCAAAACTATTTTGGTGAGGGACCTCAACTTTCCCCTCTCAGAATCAGACAAATCTAAACACAAAATAAATAAGGAAAAAACTAGGGAGGTTAAGAGGATCCTTGAAAACTAATATATAATAGACAGAATTGAATAGACACAGAAAGGAATACACCTTTTTCTTAGTGGGACATAGCACTCACACAAAAATTGACCATATATTAGGGCATAAAAAATTTCAAAATCAAATAAAGAAAGGTAGAAATATAGTAAATGCCTTTTTTTTCATAGTATGATGCAATTAAAATTATATTCAATAAAGGGCCAGGAAAAAATAAACTCCAATTGGAACTAATTGGAAATTAAATAACCTGAAATTCAAAAGAATGAGTGGGTCAAACAACAAATCACAGAAACAATCCATACTTTCATCCAAGAGAATGACAACAATGAGACAACATACCAAAACTTACAGGATGCAGCCAAAGCAGTTCTTAGGGGAAATTTTATATCTCTAAATAGCTACATTAGTAAACTAGAGAAAAAGGAGATCAATGAATTGGGCATGCAAGTAAAAAAGCTAGAAAAAGAACAAATAAAAAACTTTGAGTTAAAAACCAAATTAGAATTCTGAAACTCAAAGGAGAGATTAATGAAATTGAAAGTAAATTAATTATTTAATGAAGCTGAGTTGGTTTTATGAAAAACAACTCAATAAAATAGATACATCTTCGGTTAATTTGATTAGAAACAGGAAAGAAAAAAACAAATCACCAGCATCAAAAATGGTAAGGGTGAACTTACCACCAATGATAAATTAAGGGAATGATTGATTAAGAGTTATTTTGCACAACTGTATAGCAGCAATTCTGACAATCTAACCAATATGGATGGATATTTACAAAAATATAAATTAATAGGAGAGGAAATAAGTTACTTAAATAGTACATTTTATTAAACAAATTTTTTGAACAAGCTATTACTGATCTCCCTAGGAAAAAAAAAAATCTCCAGGGCCAGATGGATTTACAAGTGAATACTACCAAACATTTAAAGAATAATTGATTCCAATGCTGTGTAAATTATTTGGGAAAATAGGTAAAGAAGAAGTTCTACCAAATTCCTTCTATGACACAAATATTATATTGATGCCTAAACCAGAGAAAGAAAATTATAGACCAATTTCCCTAATGAATATTGATGCAAAAATTTTAAATAAAATATTAGCAAAGAGATTACAGTCAAGCAAAACCAAAAAAAAAAAAAATGAAAAAATAGAAAAAAAGTTAAATATCTGCTTGGAAAAACAATAGCTCTGGAAAATAGATCTAGGAGAGATAATATGAGGATTATTGGATTTCCTGAAAATTATGATGAAAAAAAAAGAGCCTAGACATTATTTTACAGAAAAACATCAAAGAGAACTGCCTGGATGTAATAGAATCAGAAGGTAAAATAGGCGTTGAAAGAATTCATTGAACACCTTCTGAAAGAGACCCTAAAATAAAAACTCCAAGGAATATTATGGTTAAATTTCAGAACTATCAGGCTAAGGAAAAATATTATAAGCAGCCAGAAAAAAAATCAAATACT
The DNA here is from genome assembly GCF_048593235.1 of Sminthopsis crassicaudata. Classification (NCBI taxonomy): domain Eukaryota; kingdom Metazoa; phylum Chordata; class Mammalia; order Dasyuromorphia; family Dasyuridae; genus Sminthopsis; species Sminthopsis crassicaudata. Next base: position 531,426,663 of record NC_133619.1, on the reverse strand, counting down.
GAGGAGCCACAATAAGGATCACTCAGGATCTAGTTGCTTCCACATTAAAGGATTGGAGGGCCTGGAATCTGATATTCTGAAAGGCAAAAGAACTTGGAATGCAGCCAAGAATAAACTACCCATCTAAGTTGAGCATTTTCTTCCAGGTATGAAACAGGTGAATTCCATTTGTTTCTAATGAAAAAAACAGAGCTAAAGAAAAAATTTGACCTCCACCTATAGGACTCATAAGAAGCAGAAAAAAGAAAAAAAAAAAAAAAACTCTCTTGAGAACTATATTTCTGTTATGGACATACATAAAGAGTGCATGTATAAATTGATTTTACTGATAAAATATAAAAAAGGGAAGTATAAGGGGAAAAGGAATAGTATCAGAAAAAGGGGAAAGGGGAAATAAAAAGAGGGAAACTATATCCCACAAAGAGGCAAAGGGAACCTATCATATCTGAGGGAATTTAGGGAGGGGGAGTGAATCTTACTCTCATAAGATTTGGCTCAAAGAGAAAATAATTGACATATTTGGTTTACAGAGAAACTTCTCACCTCATTAAAAATGGGAGAGAAAAAGAGAAAAAGAAAAGAGTAATAAGGGGAAGGTACAAGAAAGGGGAAGGGATTCAAAGGGTGCAAGCGGGATTCTAAAGAGAGAGAGAGCTATTTAAGGCAAGTGATGCCCATAAGTTTATATTGGGGAGGGGGGTAAGGAGAGTAAGAAAAAGAAAATTGTAATCTGGGGATAATAAGATGGCAGAAAATACAGAATTAGTAATTTTAATTATAAATGTAAATGGGATGAACTCTCCCATAAAGCAGAGGTAAATAGCAGCCTGGATCAAAAGCCAGAACCCTACAATATGTTGTTTACATGAAACACATTTAAAGAGGGAGATACACACAGAGAAAAGGTAAAAGGCTGGAGCAGAATCTATTATGCTTCAGATAAAGTCAAAATAGCAGAGGTAGCCATCCTTATCTCATGTTAGGATTCTTACAAGGTGCTAAGTCAGTTGTCTAATTTAGCATGGTACTTAACAGTTCTCTAGTTCAGAGTTTACACTTTTCACACCTTTAAAAGAGCATATAAAAGGAGAAACCCACTGGAAGCCCCAGGAGGTTCAGAGTCAAGATTCATTACTACTTCTATCTTTGTGCTGGCTGGAGACATTCGGACAAGAGCTACCAGAAAAGTAGCCAAGCCCAAGTAAAGGAGATAAGATTTTGGAAGAGACAATAGAGGATTTGGACTTTAACTCCTGGCTGCACATGAGGTGATTATTGAAGCTGAACTGAAATTAAGGCTGCCTCCAGAAGGTCCCCAAGAAATCTACTCCCAGAGAATGATTCCAATTTAGGGAAAAGAACACTACAATCTCAGATCAAGCAAAAGCAAAAATTGATCTAATTAAAAGAGATAAGGAAGGAAACCATATCTTGCTAAAGGGTAGTATAGACAGTAAAACAATATCAATACTAAACATATATGCACCAAGAGGTATAGCATCTAACTTCCTAAAAGAGAAGTTAGGAGAGCTGCAAGAAGAAATAGACAGCAAAACTATAACAGTGGGAGATCTCAAGCTTGCACTCTCAAAATTAGATAAATCAAAACAGAAAACAAATAAAAAATAAATTAAAGAGGTAAATAGAATATTAGAAAAGTTAGGTATGATAAATCTTTGGAGAAAACTGAATGGAGACAGAAAGGAATACACTTTCTTCTCAGCAGTTCATGGAACCTATACAAAAATTGACCATAGATAAGGTCATAAAGACCTCAAAATTAAAGGAAGAAAGGCAGAAATAATAAATGACTTCTTTTCAGATCACAATGCAATAAAAACTACATTCAACAAAAAGCTAGGGTAAATAGACCAAAAAGTAATTGGAAACTAAATAATCTCATCCTAAAGAATGAATGGGTGAAACAGCAAATCATGGACACAATAATTTCACCCAAAAGAATGACAACAATGAAACAACATACCAAAATGTGTAGGATGCAGCCAAAGTGGTAATAAGGGGAAATTTTATATCTTTAGAAGCTTACTTGAATAAAATAGAGAAAGAGAAGATCAATGAATTGGGCTTGCAACTTAAAAAGCTAGAAAAAGAGCAAATTAAAAAAACCCAATGAAATACTAAACTTGAAATTCCAAAACTAAAAGGAGAAATTGATAAAATTAAATTAAGAAAAACTATTAAATTAATAAATAAAACTAAGAGTTACTTTTATGAAAAAAATAGATAAACCTTTGGTAAATCTGATTAGAAAAATGAAAGAGGAAAATCAAATTGTTAGTCTTAAAAATGAAAAGGGAGAACTTTCCACCAATAAGAGGAAATTGGAGCAATAATTAGGAGTTCCTTTGCCCAACTTTATGCCAATAAATTTGATAACTTAAGTGAAATGGATGACTACCTTCAAAAATATAGGCTTCCCAGATTAACAGAGTAAATTGCTTGAACAGTCCCATTTTAGAAAAAGAAATAGAACAAGCTATTAATGACCTCCCTAAGAAAAAATTCCCAGGACCAGATGGATTTACATGTGAATTCTTCCAAACATTTAAAGAACAATTAACTCCAATTTTATATAAACTATTTGAAAAAAATAAAAAAGGGAATGAGGACTCCTACCAAATTCCTTTAATGAAACAGACATGGTACTGATTTCTAAACCAGGTAGGTTGAAAACAGAGAAAGGAAATTATAGACCAATCTCCCTAATGAATATTGATGCTAAAATCTTAAATAAAATATTAGCAAAAAGATTACAGAAAATCACCTCTAGAATAATATACCATGACCAAGTAGGATTTATACCAGAAATGCAGAGCTGGTTCAATATTAGGAAAACTATTAGCATATTAACCAAATTAACAAAAACCATATGATCATTCCAATAGATGCAGAAAAAGCATGTGATAAAATCCAATATCCATTGCTATTAAAAAAATTAAGAGTATAGAAATAAATGGACTTTTCCTTAAGATAATCAGTAGCATCTATTTAAAACCTCAGTAAGCATCATATATAATGGGGATAAACTGGAACCATTCCCAATAAGATCAGGAGTGAAACAAGGTTGCCCACTATCATCATTACTATTCAATATTGTATTAGAAATGCTAGCTTCGGCAATGAGAAAGAGATTAAAGGAATTAGAGTAGGTAATGAGGAAACCAAATTATCACTCTTTGCTGATGATATGATGGTATACTTAGAGAACCCCAGAGATTCTACTAAAAAGCTATTAGAAATAATCCACACCTTTAGCAAAGTTGCAGGATACAAAATAAACCCACATAAATCGTCAGTATTTTCATATATCATTAATAAAATCCAACAGTTAGAGTTACAAAGAGAAATTCCATTTAAAGTAACTACCAATAGTATAAAATATTTGGGAATCTATCTGCCAAGGGATAGGAACTATATGAGCAAAACTACAAAACACTTTCCACACAAATAAAGTCAGATCTAATCAACTGGAAAAATATTAAGTGCTCTTGGATAGGTCAAGCAAATATAATAAAGATGACAATACTACCTAAACTAATCTATTTATTTAGTGCTATTCCAATCAGAATCCCAACAAGCTATTTTAATGACGTAGGGAAAAAAATTTCATCTGGAAAAATAAAAGTTCAAGACTTTTAAGGGAATTAATAAAAAAAAAAATCAAATGATAGTGGCTTAGCTGTACCAGATATTAAACTATATTATAAAGCAGCAGGACAAAATAATCAATAACTTTAATAATTTAGTGTTTGACAAACCTAAAGGCCTCAGCTTTTGGGATAAGAATTCACTGTTTGACAAAACTGCTGGGAAAATGGAAATTAGTATGGCAGAAACTAAGCATTGACCCTCACTTAACACCGTATACCAAGATAAGGTCAAAATGGGTTCATGATCTAGGCATAAAGAATGAGATTATAAATAAAGTAGAAGAATATAGGATAGTTTACCTCTCAGTCTGTAGAGGAAGAAAGAATTTGTGATCAAAGAAGAACTAGAGATTATTATTGATCTAAAAATGGAAAATTTTGATTATATCAAATTGAAAAGTTTTTGTACAAATGAAACTAATGAAGACAAGATTAGAAGGGAAACAATAAAATGGGAAAACATTTTTATAGTCAAAGGTTCTGATAAAGGCCTCATTTCCAAAATATATAGAGAATTGACTTTAATTTATAAGAAATCAAGCCATTTTCCAATTGACAAGTGGCCAAAGGATATTAACAGATAATTTTCAGATGAAGAAATTGAAACTATTTCTAGCTATATGAAAAGATGCTCCAAGTCATTATTAATCAGAGAAATGCAAATTAAACAACTCTGGGATATCACTACATACCTAAAATGACAGGGAAAGATAATGCATAATGTTGGAGGGGATGTGGGAAAACTGGGATATTGAAACATTGTTGGTGGAATTGTGAATATATCCAGCAATTCTGGAGAGCTATTTGGAACTTTGCTCAAAAAGTTATCAAACTGTGCATGTCCTTTGATCCGTCAGTGTTACTACTAGGCTTATATCCCAAAGTGATCTTAAAGAAGGGAAAGGCACCTGAATATGCAAGAATGTTTGTGGCAGCACTCTTTGTAGTGGCTAGAAACTGGAAATTGAGTGGATGCCCATAAATTAGAGAATGGGTGGGTAAATTATGGCATTTGAATGTTATGGAATATTATAGTTCTGTAAGAAATTACCAGCAGGAGGATTGCAAAAGGGCCTGGAGAGACTTACAAGAACTGTTGGTGAGTGAAATGAGCAGGACCAGGACATCATTATATACTTCAACAACAATACTATGTGATGATCAATTCTGATGGACGTAGCTCTCTTCAACAATAAGATGAACCAAATCAGTTCTATTTGTTCAATGATAATAGAACCAGGTACACCCAGTGAAGGAACTCTGGGAAATGAGTTTGAGCCACTACATAGCATTTCCAATCCCTTTGTTTTTGTCCATTTGCATTTTTTATTTACTTCACAGGTTAATTTTACATTATTTCAAAGTCCGATTCTTCTTGTGCAGCAAAATAACTGTGTGTATATGTGTGTGTGCGTGTGTGTGTATGTATATATATATACATATATATATGTTGTATTATATACTTTAACATATTTAACATGTATTGGTCTACCCGATATCTGGAGAAGGGGTTGGGGGGAAGGAGGGGAAAAGTTGGAACAGTAGGTTTTGCAAGAGTCAATGATAAAAAATTACCCATGCATATATTTTGTAAATAAAAAGCTACAATTAAAAAAAAAACACTTCTCACACTAATAATGTTAAATTTAAACAATTAGGTTTATCAATTGCTCATGAGGAGGATGGGCTAATATAATGAAAATGATAGTTCTGCCTAAATTGGTCTACTAGTTTAGTACCATACCAATTAAACTGCCAAAAAGTCATTTCATAGAACTAGAAAAAAATAATAAAATAATTCATCTGGAAGAACAAAATGTCAAGAAGATCAAGTGAATTAATGAAAAAAAAAAATCCAAAGGATGGTGGTTTAGTGGTACCAGACCTAAAATGATATTATAAATCTTAGGTATGGGCTAGAAAACAGAATGGTGGATCAGTTGAATAGATTAGATGCATATGACACAATAATCAAGACCTAGAGTTATCTATTTTTTGATAAACCCCCAAAATCCAGTTTCTGGATAAGAACTCACTATTTCATAAAAATTACTGGGAAAACGTGAAGATAATGTGCCAGAAACAAGGCAAAGATTTAGAGCTTACACTTCATACCAAAATAAAGTCAAAATGTATATGATTTGGGCATAAATAATGATATCATAAGCAAATTAAGATATCAAGGGATAATTTACCTATCAGATCTCTGGAGAAGAGAGGAATTTATGACCAAAGAAGACTTAGAGAATATTTATGAAAGGCAAAATGTACAACCTTAATTACATTAAATTAAAATTAAAAAGGTTTTGCAGAAACAAAACCAACAGAAACAAGATTAAAAATAAAGTGCAAAGCTGGGAAAATTTTTTTTTTACAACTAATGTTTCTGATAAAGGTCTCATTTATAAAATACATAATGAACCATGTCAAATTTATAAGAATACAATTAATTCCCCAATTGATAAATGGTCAAATAATATAAACAGACAATTTCCAGATGACAAAATTAAAACCATCTCTAGTTATATGAAAAAATGCTCTAAATCACTATTGATTAGAGAAATGCAAATTAAAATAATTCTGAGATACCACCTCACATCTTTAAGATTGGCTAAGATGACATGAAAAAATAATAATAAACTTTGGAGGGGATATGGGAAAACTGGGACACTAACGCATTGTTGGTGAGATTGTAAACTGATTCAACCATTCTGGAGTGCAATTTGGAACTGTGCCCTATGGCTATAAAATAGTAGAATCATTACTGGGTCTGTATCCCAAGGAAATCACAAAAAGGGAAAATAGCTTTTTTTTTTTTTTTTTTTTTTTTTTCCATATGTGTAAAAATGTTTGCAGCAGCTTTTTTCGAGGTAGTAAAGAATTGGAAAATGAGTACATGTCTATAATTTGGAGAATGACTAAATAAGTTGTGGTATATGAAAGTAATGGAATATTTTTTGCTCTATAAAAATGAAGCTGATTTTAGAAAGGCTTAGAAATATTTATATAAACTGATCAGCAGAAGCAGGAATTCATTGTACACAATAACAGCAAGAATATGCAATGATCACCTGTGAAAAACTTGTTTTTTCTCAATGGTTCAGTGATCTAAAATCAACACATGCCATGTTCACTTATTTTTTCAGTTTTCTTTTTTTATCACATGGTTGTCTTAATTGTCTTAATATGCTTTTCTCTAATCAATAGCAATTTAAAGCATTTTTTCATGTGAATAGAAATGGTTTTAACTATTTCATCTGAAAATTATCTGTTCATAATTTTTGACCATTTCTCAATTTGGTAATGACTTGAATTCTTGTAAATTTGAGTCAATTCTCTCTATATTTTAGAAACAAGCCTTTTATCAGAACCCTTGAATGTAATTTTTTTCCTATCTTTTATAAAACTTACCTTCTAATCCAGGATGCATTGATTTTGTTTGTTTCAGAGTTTTAAAGAAAAAATAATTTTTTGATAATTAGAATTGGGCAAGGGAAAGCCAGTGAACTTACAAGAGACAAAGAAATAACAAAAACAAAATAGAAAGAATGAAAATAATAGAACAGATGTAAAACATAAGAAACACAACATCTAGAAAACAGATCAAGAAGAAAAAAATATAAGCATAATTGGACTATCTGAAAACTGACCAAAAAAAAAAAAAAAGAATCTTGACACAATAATGTAAGAAATAATCCAAGAAAATTGTTCTGAAGTGATTGAGCATGAGGGGAAAGTAAAAATACTACCTCAAAGAGATCCTTTGTAGAAAACACATAGGAATATTATTGCCAAAATTTTGCCCAGATCAAAGAAAAAAAATTGTAAGAAACAAGAAAAACAACAATTCAAATATGCTGGAGTAACAATTGGAATTGTTCAGGACTTATCAGCAAGCATAATATTAAGACCACAAGTTTTGGAGTCATACATACTAGCAAGCAAAAGATCCAGATCTGTAGCCAAAAATATCACATCCAGCAAACATCCACATTATTGAATAAGAATAAGTGAGTATTCAAAGAATTCGCAAATTTTCAGGACTTTGTCTTAACCAAATCCAAACTTATTAGAAAATTTGATATATAGAGCCAATATCAAATAATAATTTCAAAGAATTTAACATGGACAAGTTGTTAATTAGTTTTACATGGTTATATGCTATATATTTAAGATTGACAGTAATTAAGTAGCTTAAAAAAAGTTTGAGGCAGAGTTGAGTATGATCTAACTCTTAAAAGCAAAACTCTTGAGGAAAAGGTAAAAATAAAAATTATGTTATACAAATTGAGGTACTGAGGAAATATAATTTATTAGGAAAAAAAGGGGGATTAGTGATCCTTGATTTTAGACAAAATCAAGAGAGAAATCTACATTATGTAACTGATATTAATATTATCTTAGATGCATGTTTACATATAGGTAAATGTGTATGTGTATATATATACATGTATATATACATATACATACACATATGTGTGTGTATGTTTCTGAGTATATGTGGGTATATATATATATGTATATGTGTATGTAGATAAATGAATATGTGTAGGTACATGTTATCTATTTATCTATCTATCATACTATCTATATTTAACTGTAACCTGCTTGGGGGAGGTGGGAGAGTTGAAAGGGGGAAAAAATAAAGTAAAAGCATTTTTACAACAGAGAACAAAAGAATAACCTATAAGGAAGCAAAAGAAAGATGGTCTTTCATGAATATAATCTCTTCTATTATATGCTTTTTTGAAATGGAAATGTATTGTTACATATTTTGAATCCTTCCTGATCTTCTGCTTGGCACATGAGAATAGTTATTTTTTTTTTTAACTTTCCTTTTCCTGCCTTTCTTTTTCTATCCTGTTTTTTTCTTCTTTTGTATTCACTTTAAAAATCCCCCAGAATAACTAGAAATTGGAAAGAAGATGCAAAGGAGAGAATGTTAGTTTTGGTGTAGTGAAAAGAGTGTGGGATTTGGAGACAGAGAATTTATATTCAAGAGGCAATGTTGAGTAGTGACTAGAACACAGAAAATCTAAATTAAAGTCCCAAGCATAGATGGCCTTTGTAACAAAGTAGGGGAGGGACTAGAGAACATATTAAAATTATATCAAATATTTTAAATATATTCTTTAAATTATTTTTTAAAAACCTGCAATATCTTTTTACATTTTGCATAGTTGTGGATTGTCCTTGAAAAGCATTTCTAATTGTCATCTTAAATCCGTCAAATTCATATTATCATTCCTCAGAAAAACTAGGGAAATTGGGACATAAAATTGGAAGAGAAAAAGAGTGATTCAGCCTTCAGGATAATTTGAGTTCAAGACTACTAAAGTATAAATGTAGTGTGCAAAATTACACATTAAATCTGTGTGCTCAAGCAGAAAACTATGATTCTGAATTTTTGGGAAAATGAAAACAAAAAGAAAGATTTATGAATTATTTTCATATATGCCTATTATGTGCCAGGCTCTATGCTAAGTACTTTACAAATATTACCTAATTTGGACCTTACAATGACTCTGTGAACTACCTACTTCAGAGTCATTATAAGATCCAAATTAGATAATATTTGTAAAGACTTAGCACAGAGTTGCACTTTATCAGGAACTTCAATTCAGGAAACTGAGGCAGACAGAGGTTACCTCATTTGCTCAGTTATAGATCTTTTCATAGCTTATATCTGAACTGACTTTGAACTCAAATTTTCCTAATTTCAGGCCAATGATTTATCCTTTGTATCACTTAGCACATGCTTAGCTGCTTACTTGTGGCTTATTACCACCAGTCTAGTTGCAACATACCTAAATTTTAAGGCAGGCTTTTGATGAGAAAATTAATCTTTTGAAGGTTAAAACTACAAAATAAGAACTAAAATTATTAAGTGACAATTTCTGTTGATTCACTTGATGATTCACTCATTTGAATCTGTTATTCTATGACTTTAAAAGTGCACTGATCTGTCAAAATTCAGAACTGATAATGTTATGTCTCTATATTCCTTTTTGATTAAAGATCTTGACCATCAGTTCATCTTTCCAAGTGCAGGATCTTTTGCTTGTGCTCTCATGATATTCAGTCTGGAAGTCTACTGTATTATCTGCCATCCCTAGTAACCTAGCTATCTTGCAAGTAGTTACATCATAAACTAAATCCTATAGTCTACCATCCATGACCCTCTATAAAATTCTTCACTTATCATGTGGGAAGATTCTTCATGTTGTTCTGTCCACTACATGCTGAGGGACCTCAAGTCTCTCTCCCTTCTGGAGGTCCAACATTTCAATTGTAAATACTGATAGGCAGCACCATAGAGTACAATCATTTGCCTTGGTCTTTCTCAGTACTTTGCCATTTACTACAGCTGAGCAAATGCAACTGTAACAGGGATTGTGGTGTTTAAATCCACAGCATTTTTGGCATTATTTAGTCTAATCCTCTCATTTTAAATTTAAACAGGTCAAAAAGTGAAGAAACTTGCCTTTTTGTCACACAGATAATATAATGCAGCCTGAATTAGAACCCAGATGATAAAATTATAGATTTAGAGCTGGAAAGAATTATAGCAGTTACAGAGTCCAATCTGCCTGAATAATTTTATTGATGAGAAAATTAAGGCTGAACTAGTAAATATCTGAACCATTACATCTCTCTAATCCCAGTTCTCAGCCTTGACTACAATGTTAACATTGCCTATTGAATATAGGCAATTCTAAATCACATTCTCTTGGATAATATGTGCATTTGATAGTTGAGAGTGAAAAGGCAATCTATTAGATGAAATGGTTAGACAGGAAGAAAATCAGAAATATTGCCACAGATGTTTAGAGAAAAAAAAAGTTTCAAGGAGGATGGTTATAATCAATTGGTTGAAACTGAGTTCTAGAACTCAGATCTCATCATCTGCCTCTCTAATTGGAGGGCCAGTGTCATGGGCTGTAGGTTCTCTTTTTAAAGACTTTACCACAGTCTTCTCTCCATTTCTTACCAGGTATACTACTTTTGAATTTTTTTTTTTGGACTGCTCCATTGAGCTTGCTTATCTCCTCCCCTTAACTTTTCAGTTTCCATTGGTGTGTTTTCTTCTCTAATTAAATTTTAATTTGACTGAGGGCAGGTATTATTTTGTTTTTTATTTATTTCTATTTGAATCATTGGCACTTAGCATAGTATGAAGTACATTAAGGACATTTAATAAATGTTTATCTATTATTGGTGTCCAATGCAGTATTATGAAAGATAAAAACTGAGGAGAGGCTAATGGAAATTCATTGGCTAGGAAAGAATCATTGGTGACCTTAGATAGCTGTATTAGAATAGATGCTAAGTGGTAAGGAAATAAATCCAGAAATAGAAGCAATCACTATAAACAATTAAAAAGAATTAACCGCAAAGGAAAGAGAAACAGGATGATAGTTAAAAGTTTCCTTACTTCAGCAAAGGAAAGATAATGACAGCTTTTTTGTTTGTTTTATTTTTCCTTGAGCTTGTCTAAAGAGGGAGGAGAAGGGATTAGTACTTGCCTGGCTCTGCTTTCATTTGTCCCTTGGATGTGGTCATTCTATTTCTAGGATCCTGGGACTAAATAAACTCTGATTTCTTTTAAGGAAAGAAATTGTATTTTAATTTTCTTTTTTATTATGAATCTTCCAATCTTCAGTAAACACGAACACTCCAATATACAAAAAAGAGAACTGCATGTAAAATTGTAAACTTCGATACAGTTCCTTTAAAGTACATATTAAATTTAATATAGTAGCAATTAATATTCTCTGTGTCCCATTCTAAACTTTTTGTTTTCTTCTGAATGCATTTTAATGTTTTTGTTTGTTTGTTTGTTTATATTTTGTTTTTAAAAACTGCCACTACCAAGGAACTGGAAACTGAATGGATGCTCATCAATTGGGAAATGGCTGAATAAGTTATGGTATATGAATGTTATGGAATATTATTGTTCTATAAGAAATGATCAGCAGGATGATTTTACAGAGGCTTGGAAATACTTATGTGAAGTGATGCTGAGTGAAGTGAGCAGAAACCAGAAGAACATTGTAGACAGAAACAAGATAATGTGATGATCAATTCTGATGAACTTGGCTCTTTTCAACAATGTGGTAATTCAAGTCAATTACAATAGACTTATGATGGAGAGAAACATCTGCATCCAGAAAGAAGACTGTGGGAAGTGAATAAGGATCATAATAGTTTTTTTCACCTTTTTATTGTTATTTTCTTGCTTTTTATTTTTTCTCATTTTTTCATTTTTGATCTGATTATTCTTGTACACCATGGCAAATGTGGAAATATGTGGAAAGAATTGTACATGTACAAGAATTGGATTACTTACTGATTAGGGAGGGAGTGAAGGAAAGGAGGGAGAAAAATTTGGAACACAAGGTTTTGCAAAGGTAAATGTTGAAAACTATGGGGCATATAGATGGCACAGTGTATGGAGTAATAGCCCTGAAGTCAGGAGGACCTGATTTCAAATCTAATCTCAGATACTTAATACTAACTAACTGTGTAACCTGGGCAAGTCACTTAACCCCAATTACCTCATCCCACCCCCCAAAAAGAAAAGAAAACTATTTTTGCATCTTTGAAAATAAAAAAAAGCTATTATTTTTTAAAAAAATTAAAAACTACCACTTCTAACTCATTAACTTTCCTTTAAAATCCCTGGAAAATTACCCTGTAACAAGTATAGTCAAGAAAAAAAATTTATTTGTTTTGCTTAACTATAACTAAACAAATGAAAGAAATATACTTTACTCTCATTCATTAAGCATCCCTTTGTAGAAAAGACTTTAAAAAACTCAAATATCTATGGAGTCTGATAGCATGTGTAACATTTCATTTTCATTGTCTTCACTCCCCCCCCCCCAAAAAAAAAAAAGAATTTTCTCATCTCCAGGTTAATCTTATTTATAAAATGACTTTGTTTTCATGACACATGATCAATAAGCATAACAATGTCTTGTGAGCAATTGTGGGGAATATCTTTCATTTAAACAGTGACATTTAAATTTTGATTTAAGTTAAAATGGCATCCTTACATACTTTAATTGAATTCAACTATGTTCAACAAATTTGCTAATATCCTTACCATGTACAAAACATTGTGCTTGGTGTTGAGGATACAAAAATAATTAAGCCAAAAACTGCTTTAAGAAGCTGACAATGTAACCAGAGTGGATAATTTGATGTGTGAAGGGACATTATCTAACTATATACACATGATTCAGAGTGTCTTTGATAGAGAAAAATCTGAGATCTAGTCTACCAATCCAGAGTTTAGAAGAAGTGTTTTGCTTGTACCACTAGTACAATAGTTGGGAAGGGAATAACGTATGGGTAACCTGTTAGAATCCAAAACCCAAGACTAAGCAATTTTTTTCCCCAGTCTCCAAGAGGGCTATTGAGCTAGAATTATGTGTATTTCCTTTCCCTTAAATGGGAAATGTCCACCATTTAAGATCACAAATCTGGGTTCAGAAGGAAAGCTGCTTTCTTAACTACTCTGAAGGAGGAAAGTATCTCTTAATCTATACACTTTGCTTATGTTTTCCTCATGAAACTATTATAACTAAGCAAAATATCTTGAGAAACAATCAATAGTAGGTAAATTCACTTATTTAAGCAAAATAGCAAAGAAAAATCAGAAAAATTATACATATAAAATATACCAGGCAATACACAATCATAAATAAGATTTTCAACTGGGAATGAAATGATATTTTACTTCACACAAGGAGAGAGAATGATCTCACTCAGAGGAAGGCCCCTCTCAGCAGTTTTTGGAATTATAAGGCATGACAATCAAGAACACAATTGGGTTCATAGAGTTGCAAGTCTGCAGTTCCTCTTTCTACTGCCTCTTTGGCAGCCCTAGGGATCCTTTCTTCTCACATCCCTTTGAAAAATTTTTCTGGAACCATTTCAAGTAAATCACTGCAGGTTGGGCATTCTGTAAGCCACTTGGGAATTAATGTCCTCCCTGCTGCTCCATAAGAAACCGAATGGAGAGAACTTTTCTATTCCATATCTATATTCTCCACCTTGGAAATTTCACTCAATCTTTTTGCTTAAATACCATTCCTATGTAGTTGACATACAAGTAAATATTTATTATTGTAAACTCTTTTGAGTTCCATATGTATACCTTCAGCTACATTAGGGACATTTCCACCTCAATATCTCATAGTCACCTCTCATGCCACATAATTCAAATTATTCATATTAAATTTTCTACTAAACTCATTCCTCCTTTATTCACTATTTCTCTGTCCTTCATATTTCACTATTTCTTTCACCATTATTCATTTAGTTCACTCAATCATTATAATCTCTCATATTTGCAATCAGAGTTATCTTGAATATTCCTTCCTCTACTTCATGTTCAAAGTTAATTACTTTATTGATTTTGGTTGCAGGGAATTCTGTCTTCCTCCCACCCTCCATCCACCCCCTCTGTCTCTCACTAATTATTACAGAAAACATAAAGGGCTACTATAAGGATTAAGTGTTACAAATCTATAGAAGTCTTAAAAATTAAATATGGTCTTCTGTGAAAATTTGTGCAGAGAATTTTCTGCCACCTTAGTTCAGGCTCCAAAGCCTCCCAAATTGGTCTTTCTAATTTTAGTTTCTCCACTTTTCAATACTTCCTACTGCCAGATTAATTTTACTTAAACCATGGTTTCAGTGGGTCTCTCTCCTACTCAAAAACTTATTTTATCCTTTCCTAAAGTTTAAATCCCTTAATTTACTCTTTGTGAATTAAAAGAAAATCCATTTGATTTTTACATACCAGTAATTTTCAACAAATAACCTCCCAAAACTTTGAAGGAAAAAAAAGATGGGAGAAGAGGAGAAAAAGCAAGGAAGAGAAAGGAAGAAAATAGAAAAAAAGAGAAAAAGAGAGGATAATCAATAGAAAACATATAGTAATTCTGGTTGACAGGACAGATTATTCTTTATATTTTATTTACAATTTTTAACAGAGAAAAGGGTGAATGCTTCAACACTAGTTATTTGAAAGCAATTCGGTCCATGCTGTTTGACCTGAGCTTTGTTATCTTCACACACACACACACACACACACACACACACACACACACACACACACACACACTACAGCAGTTAATATTATTAGTCTTCATCTCTCTCCCCATTCTCATTGCCACTACCCTAGTATAGCACTGTATTAACAACACCTACAGTATTAAAGTAGCTTTTGTATAGGTTTTTCAATCTACTACACTTTTCTCATTGCAACCCATCTTTCAAACTATTGCTAGAACATTATATATATGTATGCATATACACACACTCATACATACATACATATATATATATATATATATATGTATACACACACACACACACACACACACACACACACACACACACACACTCATACCATTCTTTTGCTCAAAAGGCCACAGTGTTCCTCTATGAGTTCTTGAGCAAAGTTTAGATTTTTCTGTTTGGCATTCAAAGTCATGCTCAATTCTATACCATTCATGTTTTCAGCTAAGTTCTTGGCAATTTCCAAATAGTATCACTATGTGCATGCCCCACTGCCTCCCTATTTTCTAGCACTCCTCTATGCATTTCAGATTTATTTCATGTACTAGACTTCCACACACACCCTCTCTATTCTAGGCAAAATAAATATGTATTGGACTCTTATGCCTCATGCTTTTGCTCAGGTCCCTTTTGTTTTCATGCCTTGACCCTCATTTTTACCTTAAATTCTTTAATATCCTTAAACTAAACCCGACTAGAATATCAGCTTCTCCAGGGAAAATTCCTGATCCACTCTTTCTCTTCCCTCCCCAGTAATAATATTACACCTCAGATTTCATGTAAAATTTTTTCTTACTCATTTCCAAATGCACACATTTTATAACAGTGTATTTTATTAGCTCTTAGTGTTGGTACCTTGCTAAGTATATACTTCCCTCCAGATAGGAATACTGTTTTCTAAATTATATACTTCTTCATTTTTTATAGCATCTAACAGTGTTCTACCTAAAGTATGCATTTAATAAATATCTACTATTGCATTTGTTGTAAACCCTAAGTATAATAAAGTATAATTACTGTGCTATAGAAACTGGTGTTTCAGCAGGAGAGACTCAAACAACAGTAATTTACCTTCCTATAGCATTTTTGAAGTTTGCTCAGCTCTGGTCACTATTCCCACTATAATGGAGCTCAAAATTATATTAGAGTTGTTTTTCTTTTTTTCTGTTTGGCTTGTTTAAGAATGTTTAATAAGGTTTCCACATGTCTTTACACCCACATCCACATCATTCACTTCAGCCATCATTTTCAACCTTCTCATCCTTCTCTAATAGAAACCTTAGACTCTCATACTGGGACTACATTGGGCATGTGGATAGATGAACTTTTGTTTTCTTTTACCTATAGTCCTACATCTATGTTTTCAGCTAAGTTCTTGGCAATTTCCAAATAGTATCACTATATGCATGTCCCACTGCCTCCTTATTTTCTAGCCTTCCTCTATGCATTATTTTCCCGTATTAGATTGTAAGCTTTTAAAGGGCAGAGACTGCATTATTTTGGAGGTTTATATTCTCAGAACTTATTAAAGTGTTCAGCATATATAAATGCTTAACAAATACTTTATGATGCATTCATTCATTCATCCATGTAAGCTTTTTGCAGGTAGAAATGGTCTCATTTATTGGATTTGCATCACTAGTATATAGTGCCTGGCATATATGAGGATTTTTTTAAAAAAATGGTTGTTGAATTATTGATTTCTTAACTAGCTATAAGATCACCTTCCTGACTGTTCATGTTGAGTTTGTACACAAATTAAAATTTCAGATGTTTTATCAGATGATTTTTTATATCCATACTACTACCCCCCCATCTAATAGTTATGAAGATGATTTTAAACATTGAAATATTAATTTTTACATTCATCTTTATTAAATTTCATCTAATAAGATGTAGTGCAGTGTTTTAACCTCTCAAGATCTTATTTTGAATCCTAGCCCTGGTATCCAAATGTGTTTATTATCCTTCTTAACTTTGAATTGTTTGCAGATTTGATGAGATGCCATCTATGTCTCTATCCAAATCGTTGATAAAAATATTAAACAGAGCAGGGCAAGAGTGGATTCCTGGAAATTTTCCTAGAGATATTCTTATAAGTTGGCATTAAGCCATCAATGACTACTTTTTAGATCTAGTCATTTGACTATTTCAGGACCAATATACTGTATTGTAATTGGCTCATGTATCTGTATACTGTAAACAAAAATGGGATTAGATTCATGATCATATACTTTAACAAAATATAACTAAATTTGATTTGGAGAATTTCCCGAGTCCTAAGTTTAGGACTGCCCCTTTGAAAAAGGGAATTGAGTTTAGTCTGACATTGACCTATTCTTGACAAAGCCAACCATGGTAGTTATTTGTAGTCACCAGTTTCTTTTACTAGATGTTTCCACACCATCTGTTTAATCATACGTTGTAGAACTTTGAAGGAAATTGAAGTCAGGTTCATTGACCTAATGTTTTCAGATTCCAGTCTCTTTATTTTTCTGAAAACAGGAATATTGTATGGCTAGGAGAACCAGAAAAGGCCTCTTATAGTACTGCAATATTTATTCTATCATTTCTAATTCTTTAAAGATCATGGAGAATCGCTCACTATTAACATGTGACAATTAATCTAAGCCTAGTAATTTGAACTTATCATGAGCAGGTTCCAACATCCTATTAATCACAGTTGTTCTGTCCTTTCTAGTTTAAAGATCATTCTCCTTAGCAGAGAAAACACAAGGAAAAAAAAAAGAATTGGTGAGCATTATCTTATATGTGTGTATGTATGTGTATATATATATATATATATGTATATATATATATATATATATATATATATATATATATATATATATATATATATATGTGTGTGTGTGTGTGTGTGTGTGTGTATGTGTGTGTGTGTGTGTAATCATTCTATTCATCCAGAGCAGATAAAAAACCTAACCCTTTGTTACCCTTAATTTTCTTCAGCTCATTCCAAGCTATAGAAGTCCTAAAACTATTCTTATAAAATCTTGCCACTCTTTTGTCGTGTATACTCTAATATACACACTTACTAATGTCTTCTCTACATTTATTCTAAAAAAACTGAAGTTTTTTGGTGAATTCTCTATGTATCCACAGATAAGATCATGCCCCCTTTATTCCTTAGTGCCAATTTCTCTTTGTACCCAAAGTTTCCTATTCCTTCTGGGTAAACATCTCTTATGGAATTTTAGTCTATGGAATTCCATCTTTCTTTGCTCTGAATTCTTAAAAACTTGCATCACTACCACTCCTTTTCCCAAATGTTGGGTGCTTATCAGGATACTTCCATCTTTCCTCTCCTTTTTTGCAAATTATAACATGGAGTAGACACTTCCTTGAAAGGTTCCTATCATTTCTGGCTTGTTACAGATAATGAGACTCCTAATTTTTATTATTTGTTATTAATGATGCATTCAGATTTAAAGAATAAAATTATCAGTAAGGTAAGCCTGGGAATTGTTAAGTACTTTGTTTTTGGCATAGAAAGTAAGTTTCGTCAGATGTCTGGTTAATTAAAGTTTTCCATCATTATTCTGTCTTCCCTATGCCAGCTTGTGATCTCTTAAAATCTGTTTCTTCTCTGTTAAGGTGATCTGTAGCATACTCTAATGATAATATTGCTTCTATTTCTTACTCCATTGATCTCTAAAATGCTTTCCATCATGCTTTTGTAGTTCTTGCATTTTCTTACATGGGGGAGAGAGGGAATCAGCATTTATTTTATGTCTACTATATGCCAGACACTATGCTAAATACTTTACCAATATTATATCATTTGATCCTCACAACAATCTTGTGAAGTAGATGTTGATTATCTCCAACTCAAAACTGAATTAACTGAGTCAGGGATTAAATGACTTGCCCTGAGTAACACAGTGCAGTAGGCCATATTAAATCATTTATTCCTGACTCTAAGACCAGCACTTGATTAAGTGATCTCTAAATAAAATACAGAATTTCAGAAGCAAGACTTATTAAGTATCTAATATATGTCTAGAATTGTGCTGAAAATATGGAGGATATAAAGATATTTCAGGTAGTTTCTGCCCTCAAAGAGCATCAGTATAGTTCAAGTAAGATGTGTTCATGGCAGTCCAAGCTTGAATATGGTATGGACTCAGTTAGGCTCACTACCTAGTTGTAAGATTTCATGGAAATGGAAGCTTAATTTTCCAGTTTCAGCCTTCAGAAAATTCTAAACTTAAGGGGGCGTGACAATTATATAAGCTGACTTCAAGTGCCATATCATAAAATGCAACTTTTAATTACTTTTGTAGTTCGTACTCATTCTGTCAGTGTCAGGTACTCTCCTCCCCTTTTTGTATAAAGATTAAATGATAAGTGGTGGCAAGAGACCATGATGAAGGAACTCTTTTGATTAATCTTCACTTACATGGCATGAGAACAAAGAATTATTTTTTTTGTCAGATAAATGCTTTTGAACCTCAGAACATTTTATTTCCCATTGCACATGAATCATTTTTCCTGCTACATACAAATTTAATCAGCGTCAGTCAGTTCTGTGGAGGGATAATTTATATAATGATAAATGGGAGGAAAAAAGGACTTAAATGAAAGCATTGGCTTCTCTTGGCCCATACAACAAAATAAGTATGTCCACACATAGTGGTCAGTCGGTTACTCTTCCTAATACACGGTTCCTTGAGCTATCTTGTAGCACTGTCATCTATCAAAGGTATGATCATATTTAAATCTGTCATCAGGGACAATGGAATATAGTTTTTCATTTTGTAAAATAAATGAATTGAATGTTTTTGAAAGTGACTTGAATAAACATAGTTATGGTAATTCTGTCTCCCTGAACAAAGTTCAGTCAAAGGTTCATCATCCTTTTTTTTATTTCTCTATTATCTTGAAATCATATCCACTCCTTTCCGTCAATTTAGCATTTAAAACTTGCCATAACATGACCCCTTCTTATCATTTTAATCTACTTTTTTATTCCATTATACCCACCTGTGCTCTAGACATTCTGACCTACCTTTTGTTCCTCAAGTATAATAACTTCATATCTTTCTTCTATGACTTTGGATATCCTTCCTAATATGACCCTGTCCATGCTTAGAATGTTGTCCTTCCTAATCTCAGTCTCCTTGAAGTCAGTAATAATTTATGTTTTTTTTTTAATTGTATTCCCATTGGTTATCAGGGTGCCTAGCTCAGAGTGAACACTTAAGCAATATTTGGAGATATACCTACCATATTCTACCTTTTTTTACTGACACTCTTGGAATTAGTGTTCTACCTTTAAAATTCAGCTTCAAGAACAACCTTTTTGGTTTCTAAATTCCCCATCTGTATGTTTCCAGTGGGTCATTTATTAAAATGAAGAATAGACTGATTTTGCTCTTCTTTAATAATCAGTCCTTTCATGGTCATAGAAAAAAGCATTGGGTTAAACTGAAGAAATGTGGGTTAGTGTGCTAGTTTTAGAACCTAGTTGAGTCACCTAGACAAGCTACCTAAATCTCTTTAAACTGTTTCATGATCTATGAAACAAGGAGTTTATACTAGATTATTTCCAAGGCTTCTTTGAGTGCTAACATTTTTACTATGTTAGTATATATAGATTTGTACATAAATATTAACATAAAAATACATAACCAGGATGAAGGGTAGATAAAAAAAGGGTACTTCCCAAGTAGTGATTTAAAAGGAGTAAAGTATCATGAAATTGTTTGTGCTTTTCACATCATTGTTTCTGATTCAAGCATGATGCAATAATAATCCCTGACAAAGTAATAAATAAGACTTATTTACTTACTTAGGAGTACTGTACAATATTGCCTGTGGCAAATTATATACGCTTCTGAATAGGAAAAATGACCATTTCAGAGTAAGAAGGACTCAAGTTGAATTTCTATATCTGACAGATCTCTAAAGCACTCTCAATCTACTTCTTCCAAATTAACATAGAACCACTGATACTCTTGAGGTCCAGCAACCATTGAACCATTTTTGAAACCACTCTTTTGCACTATTATTTAAACCAAATCTTCATCTTTTCCCACAAGAATAGCAAGAAATATTTTATAAAATGTTTGTGGAATGCTTTGCTGAAATCTAGGTTAACCATATTTACAGAATCCCCTAGATCAACAAGTTTAATGATCCTGTCAGAAAAGGAAATGAGCTTAGTCCAGCATGACCAGATTTGATGAAATCATCTTGGTCTTTTGTGATTACCAGTTTCTCTTCTAAATATTTACTAACAATTTGTTTAATCATATATTTAAGAATGTTGCCAGGAATAAATCAAGTTCACTGAGCTGTAATTTGCTGTCTCCATTTTCTTCTTTTTTTTTTAAACATCTAACTCTTTTCCAGTTTTAAGCACCTCTGTAATGCTACATGGTCTTTCAAATGTCAGTGATGTAGGCTTATCAATCAGATCTGACCTTAAGTAGTCAGGTAGACAATAGGAGTTAATTAAGCCCTTATTTTGTGCCAAGTACTGTGCTAGGTGTTAGGGATACAAATATAGACAAAAGGAAAGACATCCCTGTTCTAGTAAGAGGGGAGGAAGCCTGGTCATGCAGGACTCATCCCCCAAATGGAAGTTATTCCTGGAGGAACTCACCAATAGGAGAAAGGGGCTAGCATGGTGCAGGTATATTCCAAGGAAAGAAATCCTTGCACTGAAGGAAGTTCAAGGGCTAAGAAGACGATTGAGTCATGGTAGCTAAAAGCAGAAAGTCAGAACTTTTGTTCCTGAGGTTATAGTTCACTGATTCAGGAGATCTAAATCCATAAAGTCTAACTAAGCAAATGTGCTCTTTGTGTACTCTTTTCCTCTCTGTCTGTCTGTCTCTATCTTTCACTGTATCTCTCTCTTTCTGTGTGTGTGTGTGTGTGTATGTTCAAAGTTCAGATTTATGGACCTATGATTTCATTGGTATGAAGTCCTGGTGATCGAACACCACATGTAGATCAGTGTTGCAATGGAAAGAATGCTGAACTTGGAGTCAGGAAAACCCAACTTCAAATCTGACCTCGTATGCTTATTAACTTTGTGACCTTGAATAAATCACTTAATCTCTACCTCAGCATCTTCAGTGGCTAAATATGGATAATAATACCATTTTCCTTGTAGGACTGTTTTGAGATCAAATGGGATAATATCTGCAAAACACTTAGAGAGTGACATCCTAGGTACTATATTAATGCTTACTACCATCATCATCATCATCACCACCACCACCACCACTACTACTATTATAACATTATTACTACTACTGCTATTGCTCCTCCTAATTCTACTATTATGCTATTACTCCTCCTACTATTATTATCCTAATATTACTACTACTACTAATATTACTATTACTAGTACAACTATTACCATTTATACTACTATTACTACTACTACTACTACTACTACACTATTACTATTCTCCTCCTCCTTCTCCTCCTCCTATACCTCCTCCTGCTCCACAGAATCACAGAAGTACAGAATATTAGATTTTAGACCACAGTGACTGTCAAGTCCAACCCACATCCTAATGGGAATCTTACTACAATATACCCAACAAGTATCTTTGATCCTCTTCTTGTAGACCTGTGATGAAGGAAATCTCACTACTTCCGGAGATTCCATTTTGTTTGTGGGCAGCTCTATTTTTTAAGGAGATTTTTCCTTGCTCCCATTTGAAGTTCCAATCTTTGTTATCTTCTACCTATTGCTCTCAGTTCTGTCCTATGTGACCAATCAGAATAATTCTTAGTCCTGTACACTCAACAGCTCTGCCATTACGGATTACAGTCTGTTTTATGTCTTCCTTGGTCAGATGCCACCAGTTCTTTTAAACAATTTATATATTCCAAGGAATAATGTGCCTGTTGGATGCCTTCTTTTCAATCCTGTCTTTCTTAACCAGTGATGTCTAGAATCTTATAGGATACTATTGGTCAGTGATAACAGGGCATAATATAGAGGGATTATTATCTTCTGGCTCCTTAAAGTTTTGCCACCCACAGTCTGAATGTGTATTATTAAGATTTTTTTATTATTATTAAGATTTTTTGGAGGGCTAACATCATATTGATAACTCATATAGAACTTGGAGTCCACTAAGGCTGCCAACTCTTTCTCGAGCAAACTGAAATCTAACCAGGGCTCCTCTTTTGGGTATTCGTTTCCCTCAGTCAGCTGTAACTTTGTAGTAAATTAGGGATTAAAGGAGTATTTTTTAAAAATCTTTTTCATATCTCAAGATCTTTAATGTATGTTAAAATACAAATCATCCTGAAAGAAGTTACAATCTAAGCCTTTATAAGCAATGTATGCTTCTAGAAAATTATGAAGAGCAGAATAGAAATAGAATCAATCAGTCCATCAATAAACAGATGTGGAAGAGACCTCAAGAAGTCATTTTTCTTGTTTAAGATAACAAATTGGCAATCTAACTTCAAAACCATGTTTGTCAGCTCTTAACATTAGCAGCTAGATCTGCCTCCGACAACTAGCTGTGTAACCCTGGCCAAATCACTTAACCCTGTTTGCTTTAGTTTCTTCACTTATAAAATAAGCTGGAGAAGGAAATAGCAAACCCTTACTGTATCATTGCTGAAAAAATCCCAAATGGGATAATGAAGAGTCAGACACAAAACGACTCAACAACAAAAACAAGCCCTTTCTATGATCTTTGCTGTCTTAGAGAGGATATCGTGGACATGTTAACAGAGGCTTTAGCTTTATATTGATTAGATGAGAGCGCCTCATAATAACTACCTTCCCTTCTGAGGTCAGAACTTAATAATACTTCTCTTTAAATCTTAAGTAGATCCCCTAAAACTTAGAGTCAGTGATAATAAGAATATAGATTTAAAGCTAAAAAACTTAGAGGTCCCAAACTCTTTATTGTACATATGAGAAACCTGAGGCTCATGGAGGTTAAACAATAGGTTATAAGGATCAGGTTTGAATTTAGGCCCTCTGAATCAATCCAGTAATTTCTCCCCTCTTCACCTCCCCCCCCCACTCTATAACATAATGCTACCTCTCCTTGGGAGGTTGGAAGCCTTTTGGGCTTCATGTTATGCTAAGGCAAATGGCTCTTATTTTCAGGCTCTGCTGTGCACGGAGCTTCCAAATTTGTCTTTGTGTGATCAGTACTTAGTCCAAACTGCATGCTTGAGATAGGTCTCCCATGGTGCAGGAAAAGAGCTGACGCAAAGAGCAAGCTTAAAACTGGAGCTCTAAAATAGCTCCCGTTGCCCACTCTATCTATTCTACCGCCCTTCTGTCACCACTTGTGGTTTCAGTGCTTCATACTGAGAAGTGTAGGGAACACATGAAGAACCTGAGACAAAAACAGCAGCCTAGGAAGTGGGGAGTGGGGATTGGCCTCTGGCTTTCAACTCACCTTTAAAGCTAGGTCTGTCATTTCTCTGAACCTCTCAGTCCTGTGCCTGGCAAATAAAAATGAATATTAGATACTTCCTATACTTCTGCTTTTTTTTTTTTTTTTTTTTAATACTCTGCATCAGCTCATAAGGTTTTCCCTAGTTTCTTTCAATACATATAGTTTCTTGTAGCATAATAATTTTCATGGTGTTTGCATAGTATTCAAGCCATTTTCTAGTCAACAAGCAGCTACTTTTCCTCTAATTTTTGCCACTTACAAAAGCGCTGCTATAAATATTGTGCACATGAGACTTTGACTTTCTGGGGGTTATGTATCTAGTAATGGTATCATTGAGTCAAAATCTTTTTGTATTTCACAGGTCTCAGACTTTTTTGAGAGATATTAATGACCCTTCTTTTCCTACCCCAATAAGCTCTAAGTAAAATCTAGGTATTTTACTCTACTCCCTGAACAGCAGATCAAACTGAATCTTTGATGTTATATTGTCAAATTCCTGTACTCATATGAGTGAATAATTGTTCAGAAAAAAGTTTACAAAAACCCCCTTGGACAAAAAAAAAAAAAAATCACACATTCTAAAAGCTCACAGATTGCAAGGTGCATTTTGCATCAGATATTTTGAACATAAAAGTTAAATTTCATGACAAGTCAAAAATAAACCATTATTAACATTTGTCCACTTGCTTGTGAAGTTTGCCATCTGTAATAAAACACACACATCCTTTCAGATAGAATTTTATGAAAATCCAGATAATATAATTTCTAATTCTCTTCTTATTCTATAGTTCATGGAATAATATATCATAAAAATGATTAAGATGATCAGGGTATGGCTGAGAGCACAAAATGATAGAGCTAGAAGAGATAGAAGTTAGTAGCTTGTTGTTCTTTGCTCAGGAAGAGTACCAAAATTACATTTATGTATTAGAGTCAAGCTAGGTGTGTCCAGTCACAGATGATCAGACTAATATGAGCTCAGAATGTTATTTCTCAGATTAATTATAAATAATTCATATGAACATTTGGTATGGATTAACTTTGTGCATCTTTTTTTTTTTCCTAAAGCAATTGGGGTTAAGTGACTTGCTTAGGGTCACACAGCTAGGAAGTGTTAAGTGTCTGAGGCCAAATTTGAACTCAAGTCCTCCTGGTGCTCTATCCACTGTACCACAGCCCACATCTTGTGTTTCTTTTGAACCACTTCAATTTTGCTTTGCTTACAGAGCACAGCACCTTCTCTGAGGAGGGTAGTTCATACCAGTGTACTGTATGCCATTCAATTAATTCTAAAGTTCTTAAGAAAGGCCTTGAGATCTTTTTTTTTCCTTTGAAAAGGAAAAAAAAGATAGAAGAATGATCATTTTATCAATACCATCTATATAAGTGAGATTCTATTTAAACTGTACTGAAACAAATAAGTGCTAAGCATTTATTTATTTATAGTCACAAGAAATTACAAGACCCTATTCAGCAAACAGCTAAGTGGGTATCTCCAAAGTGGATTTACCTGGATTTCTCAGGTTGTCTTGTTTTTATTCTCCATGGAATTATATGAAATCAGAATTCCTACTAAAGCATTGTGCTGAATAATAATTATAGTATTATAAATCCTAAAAATCATGTAATCTATTAATTGTTATAGATGAGGACCTTGAAACCCAGAGAGTTGAAGTGATTTGCACAAAGACACACATCAAGTTAAATACGAGTCAGAAGGCCAGGTCTCAATACCCAGCACACAGCTTTCTAGTTCACTACACTGACTAGAGTCTCACATATACCAGATCAAACCTTCTGCCTTCTGCCACATGTTTGGATTTTTTTTTTTTTTTTTTTGTCAAGGCAATTGAGGTTAAGTGACTTGCTTTGGGTCACAGGTCACACAGCTTGGAAGTGTTGTGTCTGAAGCTGGATTTGTACTAATATCCTCCTGACTCCTGGATTGGTGCTCGTGTCTACTGCACCATCTAATTAGGAAGTTCTTTGTTACATCTAATTAAAATACTCAACTTTTCTGTAAGGAGATGGTTAAAATCACCCTATCTCATTTTAATCTAGACAGCTTGGACTAGATGATCTAGATAGAAGGTCCTTTTTGTTTATTGTTCCTTTTCCATGGGCTCTTGCTGGATCTTCTTTTAAATCCCGGACAGGAATGGGGAGGCTGACCCTCATTCTGCCATTCATCTTCATGATCCCCACACCTTTTTTCTCATTTTGCTTCCAACAACAACTTCCAACACACTGTAAGAGTTTCAGAATGACAATTATGATTTTCATTTAATAATCTAATTTTTTTCAGAACTGAGAGAATAATGCTTGTCCCTTTGAGTTACAAAGTTCAAGATACCTTTCAGTTCTCAAACCCCAAGTATAGTAATATTTTCCCTCTCTATGAGAGTTCTTGAGGTAGAGATCAATCTATTATAAAATGCAAATAATGCTTTAGGAAAAAAGTAACCATACCTCAGAGTATTTCTTTATGTAAAAGTGTCAAAAGTTTATTTTCCCCAGCTTTGTGCTGGCTATGGAATCTTTTTTTTTTTTAATTTTCAATTATTTTTCCAAATACACATAAAGATGGTTTTCAACATTCATTTTTGCAAGATTTTGTGTTCCATTTTTTCCCTCCTTCTTTAACCTCCCTCCCCAAGAAAGCAAGAAATCTGATATGTGCAATTCTTTTAAACATATTTCTATATCTGTCATGTTGTACAAAAAAATAATACCAAAAGGGAAAAAACACAAGAAAGAAAAACAAAAGAAGGTAAAACTACTATGCTTCAATCCACATTCAGTCTTTATAGTTCTCTCTCTGGATATGATGGCATTTTCTATCCCAAGTCCATTAGAATTGTTTTGAATCACCACATTGTTGAGAAGCTGGCAGTGGAATCTTTAGCCAGCAGAATGTTCTATTGATTCAACTTCAGTGTCTACTATTTACATTACTACAGGGAAGGAAGAGAATGTTTGTTAACTTCATAGTATTTGTTAAATATACAGATGCATATTTGTAAGTTCCAAACAGGTTTGTTTCATATCACCAGACTTTTCTACTAATAAAAGCAAATGTTTTCTTTGAAG
The DNA here is from genome assembly GCF_048593235.1 of Sminthopsis crassicaudata. Taxonomy (NCBI): domain Eukaryota; kingdom Metazoa; phylum Chordata; class Mammalia; order Dasyuromorphia; family Dasyuridae; genus Sminthopsis; species Sminthopsis crassicaudata. Next base: position 531,399,395 of record NC_133619.1, on the reverse strand, counting down.
AATGATTCTTTGAGGAAAGGATTTTTAACAACATCTGATTGAAGTTGGAAAAGATTCTTTAAAATAACAGAGAATTACAGTACTGTGAGAAAATGCTGAAAAGTTCTGTTTCCACTGTGTTGCAAACTTTGAGGTAATAAGGGATTGGGATAGTGGGTACCACTGACCAAGAGGTTTTCAGAATGTAAGAGGTTAAGCAAGGTGAGGATTCACAGAACAATTAAGTGATCAAGAGAAGCTTTTCGAAAACAAGGAATTGGGCAGCTAGGAAGGCACAGGTGCATTCAGCCAATCAGAAAGAAGTCTTACAGTTTTGAGAAAACCATAGACTTAAAATAACAGCCCATTCAGCCCAAATTAATTGGGATCAATGGACCTGACTTGATCAAATCACTACTGCAACTGCTTAATGGGTTTAATGAATATTAAACAAACACATCCCAGAGGAGGAGTTTTTTGGCCATTTTTGAACATGGGATGTATGATGGAAGGGGAACATGTTTTATATCTACTAAGGGGAAACATGTAGTGGACATATGAGAAAGATTGTAACCCAGATAAAAGAGATCAATCGGATTTCTGATGGGAGAGAGGCTGTGTAACATGAGCAAGTATAAAGGTTCCCCCACTTCTGAACTCAGTGTTTCCTCTTCCTGAAGAGGAGTGGGACCTGCTTATGGCCAGAAATGGTAAGACAATTTCTTAAGATTCTTCTTTAATAACTTTTCCTTGATGTCTGATTTTCAGTGTCAAGAGTGTTATTTCTAACACTACTAACAAGAAATTAGAATTACACTTGGAAAAGAAGGGCATACTTATCCTGTGTTTCCTAAAATATGGGTGTCCTACAGAAAGTCATATGTAAGGATTGCTTGTAGAAATGAGATATTCATCATTTTGTAACATGAGCAAGGAGAGAGAGAGAGAGGGAGGAGAGAGAGAGAGAGAGAGAGAGAGAGAGAGAGAGAGAGAGAGAGAGAGAGAGAGAGAGAGAGAGAGAGAGAGAGAGAGAGAGAGAGAGAGAGAGAGAGAGGAGGGAGGGAGGGAGGGAGGGAGGGAGGGAGGGAGGGAGGGAGGGAGGGAGGGAGGGAGGGAGGGAGGGAGGGAGAGAGAGAGAGAGAGAGAGTAGAGAAGGGAGAGAAAGGAAAAAAAAAATCATTTGAGGGGGAGAAATGGAGAGAATGAAGGAAAATAACCTTAAAAAAAAACAGGATAGAGGTTCTCTTGGTGTCAAAATAGAAACTCCTAAATAATGAGAAGATACTTCTAGGGAGCTATAACCAAGGGAAAACAGATTTACCTAGGTTGAAGCACCAGGAGATAATTATTCTAGCTAATTTGTTGCCAATCTTATTAGTTTCTGCCACCTGAAGGGGTAAAAATGTTATTAAAGCTCCCTAAATCTGGATACCAAAACTTTAGTCTTTGGCCCTAGTTGTCACTTTAGCTATATGTCAGGTAGGACAAATTATACTGCATCTGGAGAGAGAAAGCCTAGATGGCAAGGTGTCTCCAGGTCATCATATATAATGATTGCTTGAAGAAATGGAATATTTATCTTGAAGAAAGGAAGGTATAAAAAGAACAAGACAGATGAATTAAAGTACCAATCAATCAATTAACAAACATTTACTGTATGTTCATTACTGTGTATACAAAGATAGAAATGAAATTGTTCTTGCCTTTGAAGAGCTCCTTGGAAGGTAGATAATATGTCCATATATAAAACTGTAAATAAGTGCCCAGTTCTTAGAGATTGTATCGTCTCCTTTTTTTCCCCATTCTATGTAAAACCTTGGTGAACTTGCTTTTGGAAAAGTGTAATGTGTCAAAACACATTCAAGTATTCATTGATTGTTTTTCTGTCAGCTTAATGATTGGGTATTGAAAGGGCCTGCTGTTGACTGCCTTATCTTTCCACATAGTCAATAAATGACAGTGTACCTATGGTACCTCTGTTATTTCTGTTTTTGTATCTTTTTTGTCCTGATTATAACTGAATAGTATCAAAGAAGGAATGAATCAGCTTAAGACATTGAGGATTTAGAAAGGTTGGACAAGCTATTAAAGTATCCCTCCACAATTGATGTGGGTTAAGATTCCTTCCTGATTCCCAGCCCCCATGGCTGACCTTTGATTCACAGGTCTTGAACAAGGGCATCTTTTTGAATTTCAGTGGGAGATATCTAGGCTCTCCCAGCCCCCATGGAATCTGAGCCAACTTGGGCTTCCCAGCCCCCATTCTAATGATCTGCTCAGGTTTCCCAAGCCCCCACCCCAAGCACAAACAGCTTCCTCCTTATCTAAAAAACCACTGAATTCTATTCAAATTCTAACCCTGGCTGAAGCCCAAGCCAGAGGCCAATCTGGGACTTCACCCATGAGCCCCCTCAGATTACCATAAGCCCCCCATTATAAAAGGTGCAACACTAGAGTCCACTCTTTGCAGAAGTCCCAAACATGGCATCCTTATGCCAGCCATGTCAAGGGTTTCTGCCCACTGGTGCCAGCCCTGGCCCCATTGTCTTTCTACCTTTCAACCTTACTTCCAAACCCCACAATAAACCTCTTTTATCAATCTAGGTTTTCGGGTCTGTAAATTCCTTTACAGGAGACTCTGCACCACTACTAGACCTCATTTAACTCTGTATCCTTGCACTGAATCCAAAGGGGTTGCAGGGGAGTTCTATTTGACTCCCTGTACCCTGAATCTGCCACTAGATCTCAATTAAACCTAATTTCATTTAGATACTCATCTAATTCTCATCACCATCAAAGCTGACAGCAGAAGTACCTGAGGCAGGACATCACCTGAGGAGCAGTCTCTTTAGCCTATCCTTAACAATCAATCAACTTTGCAGCTGAGATACCTGGTCCTGCAAATAGAGAAATAACTTATTCATTAGCTATAACACAAACTCAAGTGAACTTGGTGCTGACTTTTCAAAAGGAAAAAATGATTCCTTGGCTCAGGTAGTCTCTAGTCCTTACAAGAATATGGGGTTTGTAGCTACTGCTTAAGTTTGATACTTAAATGATCCCATTTTATAAAAAAAAAATTGAACAAATCATCCATGAACTTCCTAAGAAAAAAGTCTTCAAGACCAGATGGATTTACAAGTAAATTCTACCAAAGATTTAAAGAACAATTAATTCTATTACTATATAAGTCATTTGGAAAAATAGGCAAAGAAGGAGTCCTGCAAAATTCCTTTTATTACATTAATATGGTACAGATGTATAAACCAGGAAGGGCCAAGACTGATAAAGAAAATTGTGGACCAATATTCCTAATGAAAATAGTGCAAGAATTTAAAATAAAATATTACCAAAGGGATTATATAGCAACTTATCATCAGGATAATACACTATGACCAACTGGGATTTATACTAGAAATGCAGAGCTACTTCAATCTCTGGAAAAAATATTAGCATAGTTCATCATATCAATAAAAATTAGCAGAAACCATAGGATAATCTCAGTAGATGCAGAAAAACATTTTTGACAAAATAAGGTATTCATTCCTATTAAAACTACTACAGAACATAGGAATAAATGAAATTTTCCTTAAAATGATAAGCATTTATATACATTCATCAACAAGTATGTAGTGGGGAGAGGCTAGAAGAATTTCCAACAAGATAAGGGACAAAGCAAGGGTATACATTATCACCCCTATTATTCAATATTAGACTAGATATTGGCTTTTTCAATAAGAAAAGAAAAAGAAATAGAAGGAATTACAGTAGGCAATGAGAAAATAAAACTATCACTCTTTTCTGATAATATGATAGTATACTTAGAGAATCAACTAAAAACTACTAGAAACAATTAAAAACTTCAGCAAAGTTGCAGGATATAAAATAAACCCATATAAATCATCAGCATTTTTATATGTTATCAACAAAGCCCAGCAGCAAGAGATAGAAAGAGAAATTCCATTTAAAATAACTCTAAATAAAATAAAATATTTGGGAATTTACCTGTCAAAATAAACTCTGGAACTATATAAACACAATTACAAAACCCTTTTCACCCAAATAAAGTCAGATTAAAACATCTGGATAAATCACATTTTATACATGGGTAAGCCAAGTTAATATAAATTGAAAATTCTACCTAAATTAGTTTACTTTTTCAGTGCCATGCCAATCAAAATGCCAAAAAAACCTACTTTGTATGACTAGAAAAAAATGACAAAATTCATCAGGAAGAACAAAACATCAAGAATATCAAGGAAATTAATGGAAACAACAACAACAACAAAATGCAAAGGAAGATTACCTAGTCATATCAGACCTAAAATTCGCCTTTAAAGCAGTAGTCTTCAAAACCCTCTATTATTGACTAAAAAATATAGTGATGGATCAGTGGAATAGGTTAGGTACATAAGACATGGTAGCATATAAGTATAGTGATAAACCCAAAGACTCCAACTCATTATTTGACAAAAATAGCAGAAAACACTAGAAAATATGTCAGAAACTAGTCATAGACCAACACTTCATATCTTATACCAAAATAAGGTCAAATTGGGTACATGATTTAGGTTTAAACAGTCGTACTATAAGCATATTAGGAGATCATATCGTTGGAGAAGGGAAGAATTTATGACTAAAGAAGTAGAGAATATTATAAAATGCAAAATGGATAATTCTTTTTACATTACATTAAAAGGTTTTTGCACAAGAAACTCAATGTACCCAAGAAGGGTACTCAAGAAGAAGGGAAACACAAAGCTGGGAAACAATTTTTATAGCCAGTGTTTCTAATAAAGACCTAATTTCTAAAAATATAGAAAACTGATTTAAATTTATAAGACTACAAGTCATACCCTAATTGATAATGATCAAATAATATAAACAGGCAATTTTAAGACAAAAAAGTTAAAAATATTTCTAGTCATATAAAAAAATTCTCTAAATCATTATTGATTAGAGAAAGGCAAATTAAAACAATTCTTGTACCACTTTATACCTCTCAGATTGACTAAGATGACAGGAAACGAAAATGATTAAAGGGAATATTAAAGGGAATATGGGGAAAGTGGAAGACTAATAAATTATTAGTGGGATTGTGAATTGATTCAGCCATTCTGGAGAGCAATTTGGAACTATGCTCAAATGGGTATCAAACTGTGCAGAATCTAATCCAGCACTACTACTACTGGACCTGTATCTCAAAGAAAACATAAAAGGGGGAAAAGGACATATATGTGCAAAAATATTTGTAGTAGGCCTTTTTGTGATGGCAAAGAATTGGAAAATGAGAGAATTCCAATCAATTGGAAAATGGCTTAATAAGTTATGGTATATGAAAGTAATGGGATATTATTGTTCTATAAAAATGATGAACAAAATGATTTTAGAAAATCCTGGAAAGATTTACATGAACTGATGCTGAGTGAAGCAAACAGAACCAAGAAAAATTTATACACGGCAACAAGACTATGTGATGATCAATTATGACAGACTTGGCTCTCCTCAGAAATTCTGTGATCCTAAGCAATTTCAATAAATTTTGGATGGAAAAAGCCATCTGCAACCATAGAGAGAACTATGGAAACTGAATGCAGATCAAAGCATACTATTTTCACTTTTTTCCCTTCTGTTTTGTTTTTTTCATAGTTTTTCATTTTTGTTCTGATTTTTCTCCCCCAACATGACTTATAAGGAAATATGTAAAAAATCAATATACATGCATAATCTAAATTTTTTTAAAAAGGTAAATGTTGAAAACTAAGATTAAAAAGCAATACTATTTTTTACTATATACATGCTGTCATGGTTCTGCTCATTTATCTCTACATTATTTTATGCAAATCTTTCCATATATTATTTCTTATACAAAAATTTTATTCCATTCCATTCACATACCACATTTTTTTCAGCCATTTTTTACTTGATTGGCATTGCCTCAATTTCAAATTTTTTGCTACTACAAAAAGAGCTACTATAAACATTTTTGTAAATATGGGTCCTTTCTTCCTTTTTATGCTCTCTTTGGAATACATAGTAAGGATCAAAGGATAATCACAGTTTTATAGTCCTTTGTGCACTTCCAAATTGCTCTCCAGAATGGTTGGATCAGTTCACAACTCTACCAATATGCATTAGTATTCCAGTTTTTCCACATCCTTTCCAACATTTATCATTTTTCTTTTCTTTCATGCTAGCCAATTTTATAGGTTTGGGGTAGTACCTTAAAGTTGTTTTTAATTTGCATTTTTCTAATCAATAGTGACTTAGAGCATTTTTATATGCTTATAGATAGTTTTAATCTTTTCATTTGAAAACTTTTTGTTCATATCCTTTGACTTTTTATCATTTGGGAAATGACAGTGGAGAGATCATTATTTAGAGAGAACAATTTTAACTGAATGAAGTCAGAAATAATATTTTAAAGAATTGACAAATGAGCAAGAAGTTAAGTGAAAGCAATGAACATTGATAGCTTTTTATAGATTGTCAATACAAGAAGAAACATGTGATGGTGGCTTAAAAGGATGGTAGGGCCTAATGAGGATTTTTTAAGAATTTGGAAGATTTGGTTATATTTATAGGCATCAGAGAAAGAACCAGTAAATAGGAAATTGGAGATTACAGAAAAATACTGAGGGCAATCTTGGGGAGAAGACAGAAGTGAGTAGGAAAGGAAAAAAAAAAGATAGCCTCTTTTTTCAGGGTATGTGATGAGGTCTTCACCTGCTAAGTGAAGGGAAAGGGAGTTGTTAAGAGTTTAAAAGAGAGAACAAAAGACGTTCAGCCTCTTTATTGGAGAAGGATAAAGAGTCAATTAAGGTGAAATAAAAGCATTGCTTTACAAACAGGGAGCAGTAGGGAATTCTAATCTCTACCCTTATTTCTTCTTTGAATTCTTCTATTGATACTTGCTATTATCTATTTTCTATTCTATGCTTTTCTATAAGAACATTCTATTAATTAAAATTGTGAATAGTCCTGTTATTACCAAGTACAAGCTATATAGCAAGCCATATCAAAGACACCGAGCCCAAAACATAAGCTTCACAGCATTAGCCTTGGATATCTAGGCACTCACTCAATAGTGCTAGTGTTATGCCTAAGCTCTAGGACCCAGGCCCCAAAATTAAAACTGCTTGCTAAGCAAAATGCAAATCTACCAGTCAAACCTCAGTGACATATGCAATGATGCTTTGCATCTATTTCTTCTTTTGTCTGATTTCTATAATTACCGTGCAGTTTTCCCAAGGTCCTTGCAGGGATCTGGATCTAGTGAATCATCTGGTGGCCTCCCAAGACTTTCCTTATGTAAGTAACACTTATAATTAAATAGATTTTATAATCATATTGGAGCTCCTGGCTTTTTCTCCTTTTTTTGTATCAATTTGTCCTTTTGGTGGATAGCTACCCCTTAGTTTGGGGGAGACTCCAAATTCTTTTTTGGAAGGGGAATTCTGGACCCAACAATGTCTCATATAATTTATTGCTATGCTTTCATTATTAAACCCCTCTATTGGGTAAGGTTGTTCTTCATTCTTCAAAAGGACCTATAGAACATTACTATGTTAGGGGCAGAGTACAATAGGTCTGTCATTGGATGATCAATCAAATACAAGCTCAGAAGGCTCTACCACAGATTCAGCACAAATAGTTCATATGAGCATTTGGAGTGGTAATATCTGTAAATTTGCATATCTCACATTTCTTTTGTACTACTGTGCCTTCTTCGATGTGACCTGATACATAGAGAACACAGGACTTTGAGTCATGAAGACTTAAGTTCTAATCTGGCCTTGGACATTCACTAATTGTGTTACCTTTGGACAACTCGCTTAACCATGGCACTCAATTTCTTCATATATAAATGAAGATAACAAACCTATCTCTTAATTACTTTAAAGATAAAATGAGATATTTATAAAAAACGCTTTTGTAAAAAAACATCTGATACATAGTAAATATTTAATAAAAGCTTGTTTTGAGTAACTTTACTTTCAAGTATTTATTTTATGTAGTCCTAGACTGTTTACTTTTCTTCCCTTTATCAGTCTTTGTGATGCATTAGTTTTTTGATCTTCCTCTGATGAATTTCATCCTTCTTTGACAGTTGTTATCTTTTAAATGTATTCATTTGCTTTAGCAAGCTGTGATATCCAGAAATGAAAAAAATCACCACAGAAATAGTCTCACTAAACCATATACAGAATTATTACTTCCTTATTCCTAGAAGATATATTTCTCAATATGACCTAGGATAACATGTTTATATGGAAATATTATATTCAAATTTTTTTTTTCATCATGGTTTTTATGATAATTATAACGAATAGACCATTTTTGTGCCTTCTTTTAAAAGGCCATTTGATTTGGCTTTTAGAGAATATGTGATTTCTTCTAACATTGTTGACTTTATTTTGTTCTTCCAGTTTTCCTTCTACTTCTATATTTAAACATTTTAAACTTGCCAATTTCATTTATTATTATTATCTTCTATTTTGGAGGGATGCTTCATCATTTTCCCCTAAGTTTTCTGCTTTCTTATTTTCCAGATGGAAGTTTTTTTCCCTATTAAAATTTTTGGATATTTCATAGAATTCATTTTAATCATTCATGATTAAAGAGGTTTGGGAATTATTATTATTATTTTTTTTTGCTCTGCTGTAAGCTTTAATTTTATTTAATGATCCTGTAAATTGTTCATTTTTCCTTCTTTATCAAACTCTTTGATGCTTATCTTGTGTTTTTCTTCTTGTGGTAAATCTTTCTAATACCTATTTGCTATTGGTTTTATCCCTTTTCAACTTTGTGCATTATTTTCATCTTGAGATAATGGAAGGAAACTAGACTTACAAACAACCACTCAATGATTTTGCTAGAAATTTCCTTTGTATTTTTTTTTCTTTTTTTAAATTAACATTTTTTTCTATCTTGGAATACCCTCTTTAGCTATGGGTGAGTGTTGTGTTGGGGATGAACTTAAACTAAATTCTTGTTTGAAGCCCTTTCTCTTCTGTTCCATATACCTTTAGGTAGCAGTACTGAGCCCCTCTTCTATCCTTGAACATGTGTTCTTCCCCTGCTCTGGTAAGAATCCTGAACAAATTCAGGAACTTCTTCTATTAGAGGATTGGGTATGGTGGGGAAGGCATTCCAGAGAGGTTATTGCTGAGGAGTGATTCTGAGAAACAATGGTAGATGCTACTAATGAAACACAGAATTTAGAGCATAGCCCTAACATCATAGTGTATGACCAGGAATGCTGACCTGGTTGTTTGTACTTCTGTAATTTTTTGATGGGAGGTATAACTTGAATATTCTCCTTTTTTTCTTCTTGTTTCTTAAAAATTATTTTATTTATTGAATTCTGTGATGATGCAAGATGATGCTAGGCTTAATTGCAATCCAATACTGCCATATGTCTGGAAATTCTCTTCAAATAATCTTTCAAATATCAATGACAATAAATGGTTCAGCAATTTCCTCTGCCAATTTTTCTAGTAGATGATGATTTAGTTCATCTAGCTTGGTGAATGTATCATTGGCAGATAGATTGGTGTTATCCTGGGATTATCTCCCTAGACATTTTCATTCTATCTTTTCTAGCTAAAATTATTCTTAGAAAAGAATAAGGAACAATTCAGAACAGAAAAGTAACAATTCAGCCTCATTGGCTCCTCTCTCTTGACAATTATTGTTGAACCATAATTCTTAAATTTTGTTCCTATCTTTTCTTTGACACTTCCATTTCCCCAATATAGCTTAATTTTGTTTGTTTATTCTAGCTTTCTTTGCCAGTCTTATCTTATTTTGACTTTTAGCATTCATGGCATTATCCTTTCAGGGTAATTCCACATTTTGTATTTGTTCTTTGCAATTTGTTATTGCTTTCAATTTCTGAACATGCTTTTAAAAAATCTGTTAGTGAGTTAACTCCCTTAGTATCCTCACTACTTTAGACAATTTCTCCTTTTCCATCTCAATAGAAATATTTCTCATTGTTTCTTTAGAATTCCATTGAGAACTTGCTGTTCCTCTTTGACTCACTTCCTCTGTAGCATTTTCTTTCTTTGAGGTATTTGGAATCTAGTGGAGTGAAGTCAAATGCTCTTCATGTCTTTAGAATCAGAGGATTAAGTTCGAGTTCTGGTTCTGTCTTTGGGGATGTCTCTCAACCTATCTGTGCTTCATTTTCATTATCTGTAAAATTTGAACTTTCAACTAGATTTCTTCTAATGACTTTTCCAGCTTCAAATCTATGATTCATTGATATACTTGCCCCAAGGCAAGGGTGCATTGAAAACTATACACATCTTCTTTACAATATATTTTAATGTGAAATCACCATATCCTCCCAAGAGTCCCATATTTATTAGTGAAAATTAGATCTAATTTTAAAAATTTAATTGATTTAGTTGAAATCATCTCAAGAGACATACTCATAATTGTGATAATTCAAATTCTAGGAAGTAAAAGGTTGGGGATGAACTTCAGATTAGCATAAAAATTAAATTCATTTTGCATATTGTATAAGGAAAAAATGGACCAAGTCTTCTGAAAGAAGTTTGTGATAATTGAGAGTCAGCCTGATATAGTAAGAAATATATTGAATATGAGGTCAAAAGACCTGAGTTTCAATAGAAATTCAATGAACATCACCTGATACCTCTGTGCATAAATTTCTTTCTACCTTGAATTTTATGGTCCATTGATTTTACTTTCCAACCCTATGTGCTTTTGGAATCAGAGATTTCTAGTTGGCTCCTTGATTTGCTATACTTGCTGCGTGAGCCAATCATCTAATTCAATTCAACAAATAGTTATTAGATGTCTATTCTTATTTAAGTTCTAGGAGAGAGAAGGTTGGTATAGAACAGGGCTTTTTAAACTTTTTCCACTTATGACTCCTTTACACCCAAGAAATTTTTATGTGATTCCAGGCATATAGATATATAAAATAGGAACCCAAATCAAATATTTCCTAATAATGAATAATAAAGAAATTTATTTTAAAATAATTCTTTGGAGTCAATAACTTTTGTCATTTATTAAATATGATAGCAGTTGTTGGCACTTTTGCAGTGCCAACAGCAAAAGAGAAAGCCTGAGCAGTCACTGAAATCCTTATCCAAGCATTTGCAATTATGGGTATGCCACAAGAAATGAAAAGAGATAATGGACCTGCATATACTACTAAACATTTTACGCACTTTTGTGCACAGTATAAGATTTTACACACCACTGGCATATCTTTTAATCCACAAGGTCAGGCAATAGTAGAGAGAAGAAACAGAGACATTAAGACACTCATCCATAAACAAAAGAAAGAGGGAGCCACAGGTAACCCTGGAGAACTTCTAAATTTAGTTCTCTATACCATTAATTTTCTAATTTTTGACAAAGATGCACTGGCTGCAGAAAACAGGTTTTATAACCCACCAGAAGGGCAGTGTCCAGTGTGAGCAGCTCCACTGTCCTTAGATAATCGCCAGGTGATGTGGAGAGATCCAGAAAGTGGTGAATGGAAGGGACCAGATAGGTTAACTGTTTGGGGGAGAAGGTTTGCTTGTATTTCTTCATATGGAGAAGGAATCAGATGGATGCCAACGAGTCGTAATCTCCTTGTCCATCAGAGAGAGACAGAAAAAGAGAAAGACACAAAACAAAGGAGAAAATCTAAGAAACATCTGACACTGAAAGAGCATGGCTAATAAGAAGACTGTTAAAGAACTTTAAAACCAGCAGGAATCATTGGATTTCCTAACACAAGATGAGACTAATGTACAATGGACTTATGGACATGTATAAATTCTCAATTTATGATTATTTGATCATGTTATTTGTTACATACTTCTAGCATGTGTTATGTTATTATGTGTTTATGTAATTTATGTAATTATGTGTAATACCTTCCATATTGATGGATTTATGTTTCAAGGTTATGACCACCCTATGTTCTAAATCAAAAGAAAAGGGAAGATGTTAGGATTACAAGGTGAGAACTCAGGTTGTCTGGGCAATTCTCTGGCTCACAGTTCACACCTTTGGTTCAGGCCTTTGAAGGGAGATTACATCTTTGGACTTCTGGGGGAGAGTTTACATGTTTAAAGGAGTTTGTACCTTTAAGAGGATCAAATTCATTGGCTGTAGGAGTTCTCACAAGCCCCGTTGAGTTCTCACTACAATCTCTTCAAGGATAAAAGAGGAGGGCAGTAGGTCAAGGAGAGTCTGGCTGGGAGAATGAGTTGAGACGGCGGCCTGGAAGTATAACTTAGAGAGGACGGGACATTTACATGTGCATACTAATGAGATAGATGGGATTATTTACTTTTACTTAAAGAAACTTTGGTGGAATATTTGATATCTTTTACTGCTCCCAGTTTTTTCATGGCCCTTACTTTTCATGACCTTATATACGGTTGTGACCCACAGGTTACAAAGCTTTGGTCTACAGGATAGAGTGCAAGATTGGAAATCAAGATGACCTGGATACAAATTCCATCTCTGTCATTTTCTAGCTCATTTAACTTCTCTGAATCCCAGTTTCCTCTTCTGTAATATAGAGGTCATGATAGTGGCAATCTCAAGATCTGTTATTAGGATGAAATGAGAACATGTATGAAAAGTACTTTGCAAATAATGCTATGTAAATTTCAGCTCTAATAGGAAAATATAATATATGTGTATATTTCTATGTATATCTATATACATATATATATGTGTGTGCATATTTCAAAAATTTTAATAAAAATTAATATATGAGTAAAGTGCAAAGTTATTTCTGAAGGAGATTGCTGATTGAAAGGAACAGAGAAGATTTCATGTAGGAGGTGGTATTTATAGAATAGTTAACAGATACAGGGATTTGTGTAAGCAAAGAAACAGAGGAAGGGTTGTGTAGGATATGTTCTGAGAGAGGATAGCCCAGTTGTTTGGAAATTAGAATATCTAGAAAGGAGAAGAATGAAATAAGACTAGAAATATAAATTTCTACAGGTGGTGGGGTGGGGGATTTGAATGTCAGAAAAATAATTTGAATTTATATTTTTTTAGGGAATACAGAGTAAATTTCAAACTTTTCTGAGATATAGTTTCATAATAAAATGGGGATAAACCTTGTATTATCCACAGTATGAATTATTATGAAGATCAAGTGATAAAATGTATGTGAAAATCCTCTGTCATCATAAACTATTCTACAAATGTGAACTCTAAATCTAAGTCTTCAGTCAGTCTTTCTGGAACAAGAATAAATATAAGAAGTTCCTGTTACCTGATTAAAAAAGAGATGTCAATTGATATACGATTGTAGCAAGTGACAAAGACTTTTAGAATTTGAACTAAAGGAATACAAGTGTGAAAAAGAAGAGTGACAAATGTGACATGGATTTAACTAGTTACCAATGTTTTGAATTTATAAAGAAGAGAGAATCACAGCTGGAGCAGAGGATGGCCATTCATCCATATATATCTTACATGTTTTAGATATGATTCAAGATTTTGTATTAGTAGGGAGTTTTGCCCCTGACACAGAACCTTGCTTATATAGTGAGCATCTCATAAATTTAGGAGAGCTGAGTCAAGAAAACAATGATACAGCAATGTATGCTGTAAAATAGAGAATTATATATAACTTTTATAGTGCAAAGGGGCATAAATCTTCAAAATGTTTAAGGACCATAACTGGCTAATTTGGGGGCCCAAAATGGAAGGAAAAAAAACCCAGTAGGACTGGGAACATTTTTGAGGATATAGATTTTTCTGAGAGTGAAAACTCATGGAAACTAATTCATGTGAAAGAGTTATGGGACAAAAAGCTGTCCAGAAGAGTAAGATATATTCCAAAGAAGAGGAATATAAAATAGGTAAATTATAAACAATGAAAATTTGAGATTATTGAGTTCATGAGAATTGTCAAAATATGTTTGCCTATGTGGGTGAAAAAAACATTGTAGTCATTTTGAAGGAGCGGAGTGATGTCATTTTTTTTTTTTTTTTGAATTGGATAATTTCAAGTTCAGTCAAGTCTTTATATACTCTAGTCAATTATCTTAAAAAGGACGAGAGAAATTAATCACTTAGAAAAATCTAACAAACTTTCTTTTCCTTGTATAAGAAAGAATATCTTAAGTATGACATAGAGGATAGAAAATTGATTTGAAGTCTCAAGATCTTAGGTTCAAGTTCTACCTCTGACACACTGGCTATTTGATCCTGGTGAAGTCACTTAACCTCTCAGTGGCTAGGCAAATGTCTTAAGACTGCAAGTTTCAGAGAAGTTGCTAAATTGTATTGGTGAAAGGATTATCTTCATTTGAGAATTTCTTAGACAAATGAAATTGTAGATTTTGTTCCTTGTTTTTAATTAAATTCTCTTATAATGAGGAAAAGTAGGATAAGAAAAAAATAATGATTTTTGTAGTATGTATGTTTATATAATGTTTTTTCAATTCATATATGCAATTTGTTTGTATAATATTGCTTTCTTTTGGCAGACATAAAAATGAACATCACAAAGAAATAAAAGAATAGCAAAAAGAAGCTTCAAAAATACAGATAATTTATTTTCAGTAGGGGGACTGAAAAATTAGGGCCTACTCTACATGCAGTTCATGCTTAACATATTCTGACTGTTGCTAATTCAAGTGGAAGTTTGTTGAGTTTACTTTTGGAAATGTGTTAAGGGGGAGGCCTTTCCCTTTCTGATTCAGAGTATATGAAGGTATTAATGACTTTTCTGCTTGACTTATCAGATCCTGATAATAAGCCCTTAATTGACTGTTGATCTGGAACTGAATGTGATTACAAAAAGAATGAAGAGAGATGAGGAAGAAGATATGACATCAGATTGCAGATAGGTCCTATGCTCATAGCCACAAAACACATAGCATTGCTGTTTCTTTTTTTTCTATTTTATTTTTTCCCCACCCCAATATTAGGTAAATAAATATTAGAGATGAAACAGAATAAATTATAACCTTGAGAGCTTTGAACAGTTGGAAAATCTACCAGAGATCCAGCAAAAGCTTCAAAGAAGAGATTGTTAAAGAACTTAGTAGGGAGAATATTTGTTATTACTACTTTCTTTGCATTTACTCTCACAATGGACCAACGTGGTAAAGAACCGTGGTTTTCAGTTTAGGAGATTTTTGTACTTCAAATCTTGCTGTACTTGTTGTACTTTAAATCTTCTTATCCCCTTTTCAAAATTAATTAATATTATTGGGATGATTGAATCCAAGGAAAGGTCAATTAGTCAAAATTACATTTGGGCAATAATTAATGCTTGGATGATGATTTGAAGGATGATATTAGAAATCTTTCAACTGGCAGTGATATTATGAGAAATGTAAAGTGTTCTGGATAATAAATAAGGCATTAGAAAAGTATCCCCAAACCACTCATGCTCACTTCTAGAATTTTAGGGATTTCACCTGCTAGTTCATATATAGAAAGAAAGAGTAGCCCCAGAGCCTATGTATGCCATGTAAATTTCTTTTATAATAAAAAAAAAATTGTGAAGATAAAATTAAACAATGGAGATATTTAAGAAGTTAAAAGTCTATGAAAATTTGTGTGATGTTAGATGAGCTCCAAAAGAAGGAAAATATGTACAATACAACAAGATAGAAAAGGACAAGTTTCCTGTCTTTTTGCTTACAATCTTAAAAAGATATTGGATAGTAGAAAACCCAATTAGATAGGACAGGAGGACTTATGTGTTTCTGAGAGTAGGTTATCCTTAATTTCATTGAAAAATGTTTCTAAAAAGGTTTTAAAGAAATATCACTGGTTTATTTCATTAAAAATTGTGCTCTAACTCTCAGGCCTTTGTCATTATATCATCTAGCCCCCATTCTCCAATTCTAGGTTTCTGGAAAACTTATTCATTGTAAAATTTGGACTGCTATGGAAAATCAACATTTGGAACATATGATGATATGTAAGGAGGTTAAGTGGATTAAACAGTTGTTTACTGAACAAAATGAATGTAATCATCGAATTAGTTGAAAAATTGAGGACAGAGCAAGATTAGCTGACATGAAGTTACCTGTCCCTATTCTATATTTTCTAAAATACTGAATGGGAAAATCTGTATGTGTGAGTGGGTGTAAGTATCTGTATGTATATACACTATACACACACACACACATACATATTCCATTTAAAGGTAAAATGACATATCTGTGTTCACTGTGGGTGAATTTTCTTAGAACACTCTCCTATAAAGGAAATGCAAGCATTTAGAGACTATATTTTGCTTTTTTAAAAAACACCCTAGGGCTTTCTATCCTTTTAGTGGATTGTTTATAAATTAGCTATTGGTTCTGATTCAGAAAATTTTCTCAAGAGAAGGGAAGATGTAGCACAGCTAAGAGACTAAAGCTTCTTGCTAATTTCCTGAAGAAGATAACTTTATGAAATAAAAGGTTTACTCTTTCTGTAAGGACAACAACTGCTACCTTGAAAGTAACCATCATGAATCAGAGAATCAGCCTCTAATGATTATGCTAAATCTAGTTTTTTTAAAAGCCCAGCTGGATTCTTTAGACAGTTAAAAATCCTATTTCTTCATTCCAATTTTGCCAAAAAATCTTTGGTGGGGGAACTGATCTGATCTATGGCAAATGATGACCTTTTAGTATGTGCCTAGAATTGAAGAAAAAAACAAAAACAAACAAAAAAAAAACTATATATTTATTTCTTCTTTAATCTCTGTATTCTTCATAAAATTAAAGTTTGAAGGTACTTATTAGAGTTTCCCTCTTCTAAACAGTTTATGTTATTTATTTATTTATTTTTTGGGTAGATCTTGTCCTCTGGCTCTTTCAGTTTTAGAAAATTGATAGACTAGAAGTATTGTTTCATAATAAGAATTCTATTATTTCCCCATTCTGTAGTTCTTTACAATTTTTGGCCTTTCCATAATATTTTTCCCCTTTGTCATGAAATCTTTTTTCTGGGTTCACACCTTCCCAGTTTTCTGGATGCAAATTTTCTCCAGGAGCTCTGAATTACCTTTTCCTGAGGTATGATGAACAGTCTCTTTAAGCAACAGATCTCTGTAGATTTTATTCATTGTAATGTCTTCATTTTCCATCATAAAATATTTCTCTTCCCTATAGGAACACTCTTCAATTCTCACTTTTGAAATGAGATTTTCCCCATAATCCTTGTCTCATTCCCTTCCTTCGTGTCATTATCCATTTTCCTTTAGTTTCTCTTCTTTCTAAGAGGCTAAAGGAGTTAATTTCCTTTTTATAAGCCACTGATTTAATTAAGGTACAACATGTATTTGCCTCTATCTTCTTCCCCTCTTCCTTTTTATGTATCTTATCATTTTGAAGTTTAATCTCACAAAAACATTGACTCACTTCTAGATGGGATGATAGAAAGTTTAATCTAAGAGGCTCTAAGGCTCTTTTTCTACAATGTAACTTCTATGTAACTTTGATTTTCAATCTTGTTTCCTTTTTTGCTTTCAAAGAGAAATCTCTTAACGTTCTCTCTGATATCTTGTCTTTATTTTACAATAAATCCCAAGGATGTCTTTCTCTTTTTAGTTTTTTTTTCTTTCTGTTTTGTGTCTTCTCTCTATTTACCTTTCTTCTATTTTTATTGTCAGAAGGGGTTTGTAAAAAAAGAAATTTATTTAGATCTGTTTTTGTCGTTGTTGGAATATGTTAAATGCTTCTTCTTCTTCTTCTTCTTCTTCTTCTTCTTCTTCTTCTTCTTCTTCTTCTTCTTT
The DNA here is from genome assembly GCF_048593235.1 of Sminthopsis crassicaudata. Classification (NCBI taxonomy): domain Eukaryota; kingdom Metazoa; phylum Chordata; class Mammalia; order Dasyuromorphia; family Dasyuridae; genus Sminthopsis; species Sminthopsis crassicaudata. The sequence continues at coordinate 531,381,667 of NC_133619.1, read as the reverse complement.
TTTTTTTTTTTTGGAGCAACAATGTCATTTTCATTAATGGTTAGTTTAAGGTCTGCTGAGTATTTTATCTTATGATGCATCTTGAGTTTTTCAACTCTTCAGAAAACATGAATCTATTACCTTAGATGAATTCTGGTGGGCAGAGAATAGTTCTGGTTAGTCAAATTTCTTCTCCTTCATATTTGAAAGTATTCTTGGAAACTTGTAGAATTTGTTGATTGTCACTGGAATTATTAAATTTAATCATTATGTCTTTTGGAGTTTGCAGCATAAGATTTTTTTCTGGAGACAATTTGTAGAATCTTTCATTTGACACTATTTTCTGTGTTCAAAAGTTCTAGGATTTTATTTTATTATTTCTTGCATTTTGATGTTCAAGTTTTTTTTTTTCTTCTGGAAGATTTGTAAGATTAAAATTCTCTCTTAATTCAGTGTCAAAATCAGTATGTTGTGTTTTTTAAAAAGTTGTGGTTTTCTTTTGATATTATTGCCTTTTGCTTCTTGTCTTCTAGATTGTCCTTCATTTCTGTTTTCTGTCTCCAACTATTGTTCTCTCTTTTGTTTCTTTGGCCAGATTTGCTCTAATTGATTCAGATTTTTCTATTCTACAATGTTGTGAGAGAAATAAATTCTGCTTTCACAATTCTCAGCTCTCTCTCTCAAGCCATTCAAAAACATCCTGGTATAGTTCCATACTCTCTTTAGAATACTTAGTATCATCATTTGGTTTTGATTCATTTTCCTTTATTTTACCATATTTATTCATAGATATTTGAATTTGATTGGGTGATCTGGAGGCCATCTTCTCTTTTCCTCTGTTCTCAAGCTGAATAATATTGAAGCATAAAGCATTGTCACTCTGCCACACAGCTGTCTTGAGCTGAACAAATTTCTGCCTTTTTTTCCTGCCTGTATTTTTTGTCCATAGAATATAATTGTATGTCTAGGACAAAAAAGAGGAAGGAATCAAAGATAACTCTGAGGTTATCCTCTCTGAGGGAGATAAGAAGGGAGGTTGATGGAGATAAGGAAGTCTAATGATATTCGCACACATGTATTGTACCTAGACTATATTGTAACACATGTAAAATGTATGGTATTGCCTGTCGTCGGGGGGAGGGAATAGAGGGAGGGGGGGTAATTTGGAAAAATGAATACAAGGGATAATATTATAAAATATATATATATAATAAAAAAAAAAGAGATAAGGAAGTCTAAAAGTCTATCAATCCATTTAAATCATATTATGCATGAGATACCAGTGGAACAAGCAAATGAATGAGTCCATTGGAGCTCAGAAGAAGTGTTCAGGCTAATAATGATTAGGGAATCATTTGTCTAAAGCTAAAGCAAGAATGACATGAATATATAGGACAACCACAGAAGAAATGCAAGAAAAGAAAATGAGAAAGCCAAGGACAGAGCTTTGGGAAAACTTAAATACCTTGAAACTTCTTCAATCAAACCTACCTTGGAAGCTATCTGAGTTTCAAGGCTATTAGTTCATAGTAAAAAAAAAAAAGTTTGTTTAAATAACATAATAAAAAAAGCAACAAGGGATATTTACCTTTTCACCTCCAATAATCATTGGTGTATATATTCTAATAGGTTACAAAAACACTGTTGGCAGAGGAAACATATGTGACCAAGTACTTTTGTAGGTAACTCATATGATCAGAGTAATAGGTGTTGGAAAAAGCACAGGGAACAGATAAGGCCAGACGTAGTCAGACACCCAAGGTGATAACTCTGTTGGGATATCTGTGCACAACACTTGCTTACTTCTCCAAAAGCTACTCATTTGTTGTCTGCTGGTCTAGCTACATGTTGGTCATGTTCACTTTTAATTGTTGTCCTTTCTGTTATCATCTGATATCTCTGAAATACTGTCATCTACTTATGTTTATATTGGGCTGTCCTCTGAGTTTTTTGTTGCTACAATTGGTCTTCATCAAAATTGCATCTATTATATGGCTTCTTCTTTATTGGGTAAGATGGTTAGCTGTACTTTTTGCTCAGTTTTGGGAGCTATTTTAGCTCTACTATGATGTAAATCCACCCAACCAGGGAAACCTATAAGCAATAAATATATCTTGTGAATTCTTTTACTTCTCAAGCTATAAATCCCTGAACTCAGAAAACTGTTTGACTAAGATAATATTGAAATGAAAAAAAAAAAAGAAAAGAAAATATTGAAATGAACTGGTTAGGTCTGGCAAATTTGTTCTTTTATGTTGGCTAATAAAGTCACTATTTCCCTTAAATGTAATTAGTCAGGTGATAGAAGGAAGCATAATTAGGAACTAGGAAAGGAGACAGAGATTTTCTGAGATGCAGTAAGAGAAATTTAAAAATTAAGTCAAAAAAGTCAAGAAAGCAGAGAATAGTTAAAGAGGGATAGGATGGGGGAGATCCACAATGGCAAATGTGGAAGGAGAGTGGAAAAGTCTTTGATTACCTGTGTGGAATTAGATAAACCATATAGTCTCTCTGTATTTAATTTTCTTCATAAAATGAGAATGTTGAACTATATAAACCTCAGTAGTTTCTGCTGATCTAAATATATAATCCTCTGAGCTTAAGAAAGAGGGACAGAAATTGGAGGTGCAGAGAACTGTAAGGAAATTATTGAAACACCCCAAGTAAGAATTGATGAACTCCTACAACAAGGTATTTGTATTAGATAATTTCTTCTATGTAGTCAGGAAAGTCTGAAAATTATGTCATTCATGTTTGCAGTGTCATTTTGAAAGAAGCAGAAGAGATGCAACTAATTCCTTTATAAGAAGGTGGAAAGCAGTATAGTGCTGTATGAAGTCAGTTGAGTATAGTCACAGCTGTTGCTCTGCATTGTGCAGAGGCTTGCATACTAACCAATTCACTGCAGTAATAACTGTTTCTGAGCCCTGGGTATTTTAATCAGTTGTGCTTCTGGGAAAACTGATTCTGAGAAATAACTTCACAGTGAATGTTGGGCTTGCCATATCATGAATAAAAATGAACTGTGTGTATTGAGAAATATCAACAACTGCACTGATGGTTTCTCATAGGAAATAGTGTGATGGCTCATTGCTCTATATGAGGAAATGGTTTTTAATTAAAGAGTGGTGGGAAGATATGGCAAGAACCACATTTGATAGGAGCCAGGATTTGAGTGTGTGTGTGTGTGTGTGTGTGTGTGTGTGTGTGTGTGTGTGTGTGTATGTTTATTTACCGAATGACCTAGTTAATTTAGTTAATCTTTATGGGCCTTGATTTCTTTGTGGATAAAATAAGCTCTAATGTTATCTAAACAAAAACACAATGTAATCTAATGGTAGGGACTGTGGAATCATACAATCTCACATTTGGAAGAAGCCTTAGTAGACATTCATTCTAAGTCATGTGATTCGGTTATTTTTTCAATACTCTCCCACTCTTTTTGAAGCCATTTGGGGTTTTCTTAGTGAAGATACTGGAATAGTTTGCCATATTTTTTTTCCCAGTACATTTTACGGATGAGAAAACAAGCAATATAAGTAAGTTAAGTGACTTGCCTAGGGTCATTTAATAAGCTGAGTCTTCCTGACTCCTAGACTGGTATTCTGTTCACTGTACTAACTAGATGCTCTACTAAGCCATATCCACTCAGAAATCCTTTCTATAAATGCCCATGTTGAATATCAACCTCTTATTGAAAACTTTATAGTGAAGGGGAAAACTTAAGAAGTGTTTTATTTAAGATCTCTACCACTTGCTCCTGATTCTACCTTCTTGGGGTAAGCAAAATAATCAAAGAACAACCCTGCCAAAATAGAATCATCCATCTAATAAATCAGCCACACTTCCCAGTTTTGTGTCCTTTGAAATCCAGACCATTGATAAAAATTAGGCTATACGGGGCTAATGACAGATCCTTGGACACCTCCTTTAGAGGTATCTCCTCAAATTCACTTCTCAATTTAGATCACTCAACTAACTCTGATCTAGCAAATCATGCTGTCATCTAGCTCATAATTCTTCATATTATCCACAAACTTTGCTAAATACTTTGCTGAAATCCTGGAATACCAGTTCCATGGAATTTAGGACTTGGAACTGCCATTTGATCTGAGTTTTGAAGGGAACAAGAGATTAAAATATGTAAAGTTGAGGAGAATGTTCTAGTTATGAAGGAGAGCTTATCCGATAGGAAGAGAGCAAGTATATAAATTTGGTGAGAACATTAAGTGTGTGAAGAAGAATGTACAATCAGCTCAAAAAGATAACTTGGGGCCAGATTATGAAAAGATTTACATGTCAAACAGAAAAGTCCATGAATTATCATATAAGAAATTTTAAAAACCACCAATGCTTCATGAGGAGGGGAGTAACCTGGTCAGATGTGTGCTTGCTTTTGTAGTAGTTCATGTAAGGAATGGTGAGAGAGAACTAGTGTGACAGATGCATAAGTAGAAAGAAAAGATTAAAGACAGGTAGATGCTCTCTAAGTATCTCCTCATTTATCTAGAGTTTCAAATTGATTCACTGTTTATTAAGCATCTACCTGATCAAGGCATTAAGAGTTAGACATGCAAAGCCAAAAAGGAAACAGTCTGATGTTAAGAAGCTTAAATTCTTCTGAGGTGTTAGACAAAGGAATACAAAGTAATTTCAAGGAGAGAACAATAAAAACTGGTAATAATTTTTGTTCTTTCTTATGCAGTTCAAAGATCAATTTCCTTGACAAGAAACAATTTTGAAAGAAACAAAAGAAGTGTTAAGTAGTTTAACTTGTTGTCCATTTTCTGTTACACTCATTCTATCCACTTCAGATACAACTCTTATGCCTTTTTATATTTTATTCTTTTAAAATTAATTTTTCATTAACAAAAATAAATTTTCTCTCTCATCTACCTGATTTTCCCTAATAGATAAGAAAAAAATTAAATCAAAATCCTTACAACACATATCTATAGTTAAAAAACAAATTGCCATAGAGACCATATTGGAAAAATGTATTTCTTCTTTTTATTAACTTTGTTATATCATTATTATTATTAAATTAATCAATATTAATTTAAATATTCTATCTCCTCTCTGTTAGGAGTTGGATTTCAATCTTTATTATCTATTTGATTGTTCAATACATTGATCAAATTTCCTTCTTCTTTTTTCTTTATTTTATCATTCCCTTTTTCTTTCTCTTTTTCTCTCTCCTCCTTCTTCTTGTTCTTCTCCTTTTCTTCTTTCCTCTTCTTCTCTTTTTTATCATCCTTCTCCTCCCCTTTCTCCTTTTTTTCAGTGCTGCTGTTATAGCACCAATCATTTTCCTAATTGTATTCCCTTTACTAAGTATTAGTTCATATGTGTCTTCCCGGTTGCACTGAAGCTGTCCTCTTGGCTATTTCTTTAGTACAATGAAATTCCATTTCTTTGATATGCCATAAAACTGAAGAGGTGTTGGGATTGGGGGTAGGGAGGATCAATTTTGAATATAATTGAATGTCAGAGGATTTGACATTTATTCTGAAGTTTTTTGATTAGGTGAATTAATCAGATTTGTACTTTAGTAAAAATCAACTTGATAGCTAAAAGGAAAATAGACTGAAGTAAGGACAGATTTGTGGCCAGGAGACCAAGTGACAGGCTATTACAGTAATCCAAGAACAAGATTTTGTGGATCTCTATCCCAGGGAGAGAAGTGAGAATATGTGTCACCCATCCTTCATATTTACTTATATTGTATAGATTAATTTATTCACTCAAAATAGTTCTTAAAACAATATTGTTGTTAGTGTCTACAATATTCTCTTGGTTCTACTCATTTTACTCTTTATTATTTCATGGCCTTTCAATGTTTTTCTAAGATCATTAAGCTCATCCTTATAGTGCACTAGTATTCTATCACATTGATATACCACAACTTGTTTAGCCATTCCCCAAGTGATGGACATTTTTGCATGTTTTTGCTTTTTGCCACCACAAAGAGAGTAGCTATGAACATTTTAGAACATATAAGTTATTTTCTTTTTTCAAAAATCATTTTTGAAAGTTAACCTAGTAATGATATTGCTGAGTTGAAGGGTATAGATAGTTTAAACTCTTTAAGCTTAATTCCAGATTACTCTCCAAAATACTCTCCAAAACTCTAGGTCAGTTCATAATTCCATTAACAATGAATCAGAGTCACGATTTTTCTACATCTTCTCCAACATTTGTCACTTTTCTATTATTTTAGCCAATTGGTAAGTATAAAATAATATTTCAAGGTTGTGTTAATTTGATTTCTCTAATCAATAATAATTAAATGACGAAAATTATTTTTACTTCTATATTGTACAATTGCTGTTCATATCCTTTGGCCAATTATCAATTGGTAAATGACTTGTATTCTTATAAATTTCATACAGTTCTTTATATATTTTTTGATATGAGACTTTTATCTGATAAACTAGCTAGAAAATCCTTCCTCCCAATTTTATACTTTCCTTCTGATCTTGGCTATATTTGTTTAATTTGTGCTAAGTATTTTTAATTTACTGTATCAAAATCATCCATTTCACACATAAGTTTGCTTTCTATTTCTTGTTTATTCATAAATTGTTCCCATATTCATAAGTCTGATGAGTAATATGCTCTTCTGATTTTTTTTTTTTGTGATGTAACATTTTACAGTTAAGTCAAAAACATATTTGGAGTTTATCTTGATACATTTTATAAGAACATTCTCAACCTAATATTTGTCAAGCTATTTTCCATTTTTCCTAAATTTTTTTTTATTTCAAAGTATGAATTTACAACCTGGCAGCATAGTTCTTTGCATTTATCAAACAAGCTATTAGGTCATTTGTTTTTCCATTATTTACCTAATCTGTTACTCTAGTTAGCTTCTTTATTTCTTCACTAATACCAAATTGTTTGGAAGATTATTGCTTTGCAGTCTAGTCTGAGATCTCATGCTGCTAGGACCCCTTCTCTTCTACTTTGTTTTTCATGCTTTCTTTTGAGAACATGACTTTTTACTCCTCTAGAAGAATATTTTTTTTCTACTTCCATAAAGTAATCCACTGTTAATCTGATTTGGCACTTAATAAGAAAATCGATTTGACAATACTACCTAAACTAATTTATTTATTTAGTGCTATAACCAATCAGACTCCCCAAAAAACTATTTTAATGATCTAGAAAAAATAAAAACAAAGTTCATATGGAAAAACAAAAGGTCAAGAATCTCATGGGAATTAGTGAAAAAAAAATCAAATGGAGGTGGCCTGGCTGTACCAGATCTAAAATTATATTATAAAGCAGGGGTTACCAAAACCATTTGGTATTGGCTAAGAAATAAACTAGTTGATCAGTGGAATAGGTTACGTTCAAAGGACAAAATAATCAATAACTTTAATAATTTAGTGTTTGACAAACCCAAAGACCCAAGCTTTTGGGATAATAACTCAATGTTTAACAACAATTGCTGGGAAAATTGGAAATTAGTATGGCAGAAACTAGGCATTGACCCACACTTAACACTGTACACCAAGATGAGGTCAAAATCATTATTGATCACAAAGTAGAAAATTTTGATTATATCAAATTAAAAAGGTTTTGTACAAACAAAACTAATTCAGATAAGATTAGAAGGGAAACAATAAACTGGGAAAACATTTTTACAGTCAAATGTTCTGATAAAGGCCTCATTTCCAAAATACATAGAGAATTGACTCTAATTTATAAGAAATAAAGCCATTCTCCAATTCATAAATGATCAAAGTATATAAACAGACAATTCTCAGATGAAGAAATTGAAACTATTTCTAGCCATATGAAAAGATGCTTCATGTCATTATTAATCAGAGAAATGCAAATTAAGACAACTCTGAGATACCACTACACACCTGTCAGATTGGCTAGAATGAGAGGGACAGATAATGCACAATGTTGGAGGGGATGTGGGAAAATTGGGACATTGACACATTGTTGGTGGAATTGTGAATACATCCAGCTATTCTGGAGAGCAATTTGGAACTATGCTCAAAAAGTTATCAAACTGTGCATACCCTTTGACCCAGCAGTGTTACTACTGGGCTTATATCCCAAAGAGATTTTAAAGAAGGGAAAGGGACCTGTATGTGCAAGAATGTTTGTGGTAGCCCTCTTTGTAATGGCCAGAAACTGGATGCTGAATGGATGCCCATCAGTTGGAGAATGGCTGAATAAATTGTGGTGTATGAATGCTATGGAATATTATTGTTCTGTAAGAAATGACCAACAGGATGATTTCAGAAAGGCCTGGAGAGACTTACATGAACTGATGCTGAGTGAAATGAACAGGACCAAGAGATCATTATATACTTCAACAACAATATTATATGATGATCAATTCTGATGGACGTGTCCCTCTTCAACAATGAGATGAACCAAATCAGTTCCAATAGAACAATAATGAATTGAACCAGCTACACCCAGCGAAAGAACTCTGGGAGACGACTATGAACCACTACATAGAATTCCCAATCCCTCTACATTGTCCTCTACAATGTCCACCTACATTTTTTATTTCCTTGCTAATTGTACACTATTTCAAAGTCTGATTCTTTTTGTACATGTATTGTGCTTAATTTATACTTTAACATATTTAACATGTATTGGTCAACTTGCCATCTGAGTGAGGGAGTGGGGGGAAGGAGGGGAAAAATTGGAACAAAAGGTTTGACAATTGTCAATGCTATAAAATTACCCATGCATATATCTGGTAAATAAAAAGCCATATTAAAAAAAAGTAAATTGATTTCAATTGCAAAATCATTTTTTGATACTGTTTTTCCCACTCATGAAAAATTAATATTTCCCAATTATTTGTCTACTTTTATTATCATAAAATTATATTTTTACATACCCCTATACATTAACTGTATATTCATATAGGTATGTTCCTATTTCTCTTGGGGAGATCTTAGAAAATAGACTTCTTTACAAAATATTTTATATTTTCTATAGATATTTTAAGTGGAGTTTCCTTTTCTATCTCTTCATGCTGAATTTTGTTAGTAATAAACAGAAACACTGAGGATTTATATGGATTTATTTTGTATCCAATAACTTTACACAAAGTATTACTTATTTCAATTAAAATTCAGTTGATCTAGCTTTCTTTAAATCAGCATCATTTACAAAAAGATAATTTGATTTCTTTCCTATGCTTATTCTTTCAATTCATTTTTCTTGTCTTATTATTATAGTTAGCATTTATAACATTATGTCCAATAGCGTGATAACAATGAACATCTTATACTTGCCCCTGGGAGAGTGGGATGATTTTTGTTTGTGATACTTTAAAGAAAATATAGTTTCTCTGTTTATCTCTTTTAAATGAGGATATATTTTGTTGTTGTTATCTGAAATCATGATTGCTACTCTTTTTTAAAAAAATGCTCAATGAAAGATTAAGTCAATATCAGAGAATAATTACCTGTATTTTGTGCAAAACAATAAAATTACCAAAGGTTTACCTTATAAACCTAGAAAAATAATAACATTCATCAGGAGAAAAAAATTGGTCAAAAATATCAAAGGAAAGTATGAAAAAAGAAGTGGGAAAGAGAGTGGCCTAGCAGTACCAGATCTCAAATTAAACTAGCCCCCTTCCTTAGATCTTTTTCAGACAAACTTTTGTCTAACCATTCCTTTCCCATTTTATGCTTGTGAATTTGTCTTTTTGAATCCAAATATGAGACTTTATACATTTGTGTGTTTAATTTCATCTTCCTAGATATTGTAATACACAATTAACTCAATAAGACTTTTTTGTAGTCTCTTTTATTTCTTGGCTATCTTTCCCCACCTTTTTGTCATTTGAAAATTCAAAAAGTATTCAATCTTTGTCTTTTTTAAAGCTATTGACAAACATTTTAAGCAACCAAGAACAAATCCCTGGGGGACTGAACTGTAGAATTTCTGCCAAGTTAACATTGAACTATTAATGACTATTGTTTGAATGGCTATTCAACCACTTATCTAATTGGATCATCTAATCTATATATTTTCTTCTTTTCTAAAAGAATAGTATGAGATACTTGTTCAGAAGTTTTTCTGAAATCTGGGCAAACACTATAGCAATCTCCTGATCTCCCAGTTTTGTAACTGTCAAAAAAGAAAATAAGCTTATTTAGTTGTGATTATTTGAAGTATTTCCTGTTCTTGATCAGATTTCTCATTTTTGGGACAGTTATACCAATAAGATTAAAAAAAGAAAAAGGAATAGAAATGTCAAACAGAGAATAAACCATTGTGGTTATTTCTCAATCCTTATCTCTCTTCTCCAAGAAATATATTGTAACACAATAAGCCAGAAAAATGCATGGCTCAGACAAAGTTGGGGGTTTTCCAGAATATAGCATTGTCATGTAACTGTGACTATTACTTCTCACATTTTTCAGTAGTCACAGATATGGAGTGTGGAATTTACAAATCCTAGGGAATCTACTTTGAAACAGGCAAGAAACTTGAGAGATTTTCTTGTCCAACTCCCTTCTTTTACAAAGGAAGGAAATGAGATCTAGAAAGATTAGATGACTTGAGATACACAGATAGTAAGCATCAGTACAGGATTCAAACATATGTCTTCTGACTTCACATTGACTGCATTTTTTGCTGTACCATGCTGTCTTTGGAATTACTTCAAATATAAAACTCTTATAAAACTTCCCCGAATCACAATACAGATAAACTTAAATGTTCTAGATAATTTGTTTTCTGGTTATCTAAAGGCCAAACCCAACAAGTACAAACTTTAATGAATTAAAATATGTATGTACATATACACAATTTAATACAATTTAGAGTAGTTATTAAATTATTAAAATATATGTGTGGACACATACACAAATACAATTTATAAATTCTTTTGGACTTGGCTCCATTTTGTCTCCAGGAATATCATCTTGGAATTCATTACTACATATATGCCATCAGTAGATGACAGAGGTAGAAAACAGAGCAAAGGGATTCTCCCAAAGCCTCTATTTAAAGAGGGCTCCACATCAATTATCTCTTTATTCCCAGTCCACCTGGACTTCTCCATTCCCTAGTGAGTAGTGCTTCTATCTGACTTCTTTTGTCCCTTTCCCCCACCTCTTCAGCTTTTTTTTTTTTTTTTTTTTTTTTTTTTTGTGTGTGTGTGTGTGTGTGTGCGTGTTGTCTTCCCCCATTAGATAGTAAGCTCCTTGATGATAGGGTCTGTCTTTTTTTCTTTTTCATATTTATATCCCCTGCACTTGGCATAGCATCTGGCATCTTAGGGAGCACACAATCTCATCTTAGGAATATAAATGTTTATTGAATGACATATCCCCTTTCAGAAGACACTGTTACTATACCAGAACCATCAGCACCTCTGAAAATCCCTGAAGTTGCAGATTATGTTTATTTATCTCTGGCTGTCACTTTTCCCCAAAGAGATATATTGTTGAAATTTTTATACACATCTTTTCATAACCTATTATTGTGATAGGATTAATAAGTTTTATAGCCAAATGCTGGAGCTAATTAGTTAATTAATATGAGTTTTTTATTTTTACTAATTTATTTTTCATAATTTATATCAGAACATATACCCCAATTTCCTTTGATCCTAATATGAAAGAATGAATAATCAATACATTCAAATATCAATCTGAGATATATTTGCTGTGTCTGTCTCTAAGATCTCATCAGAGATATTGTACTGTTACCTTGCAAAACATCCCAACTCTTCATAGGATTGATGTAAGTGCTAACACAGAATCTTGATACAGGTTCACAGAGAGCACAAAACCTTGACTACACATGGAAGATTTGTTCCTAAAACTTCTCTACTTAGAGAACAGACCTCTAAACCTGGTTTCACCTGCAATTTCCTCCATGAGACCTCTACAGTTGGAAACCAACACACAATCCTCTTACATATATTTCAGAAATTATGACTGAAAAATATACCTTTATCTTGACAAGTAGCTGGAACTCATCGGAATCTGGGCTTAGGTCATATTTTCTCATTGAATTTCAGTTTCTTCATCTGTAAAATGGGGATGATGGATGGTACCAGAACTATTGAGAAGATCAAATGAAATAACTGATATTAAAGAATTTAGTGAACTGGTAAGAATTATATATAATTGAAATAACATGGAGAATAACTTTTAAATCTATTGAAATAAATGAAAAGATAAGAATGGAAAAAAGATTATAATCCCATTCTGTACTTTATTCTGATTCAATTACTTCTGGAATATTGTGATCAGTTTCTGCTGCCACAGTTTTGAAATGGTTTTGATAAACTGAAGAGTGTCCAGAAGAAAGCAACCAGGATACAGAAAAAAGACTTGAGTTGATGCTATATGAAGATCGATTATGGATCTTTCACATGGGGGAGAGAAGAAGGAACTTTATAGATAAATTCATGGATTTGAAGTTGTCATGTAGAGGAGATATTCTAATTTTTCTGTCTCATAGACATAGGAGCAATGGATAGAAGATTAAAAGAAGAAAATTCAGGTTTAATTTCAGAGAAGAGAACCCTTTCAAAAATGGATGAATATTCCTTAGAAAGTAGTAGCTTTTCCCACAATGAAGATTTTTGAACAGAGATTAGATTCTCAGTTGTTAAATGCAGTATAATGAGATTTCTTATCCAGGTACAGATTGAAGTAGATGGCCATTGAAATCCCTTCCAATTTTAAGAATTTGTAATTTGGCAATCTGGAGAAATCTTCACTAAATTTTCATTCTGATGTCTCATTGAATTCTTAAAACGTTTGGCATCAGAGGACAGAATCTATCATTTTATGTTATAATGGAAATACTTGGGAGTTCAGAAGTAGGATATACATAGCAGATGGTTGTGGATTTAATTCCCGAGTTCCAGTCAGGCCAAATGTGAAAAAGGACATCACCAGAGAATAAATAGGCTATTGGGATGAGTCAAATTTATATTTAACTTTTCCCTCATAGCAACTTATGAATCTTTCTGCTAATGAAATTTGTATTGGTAGAATGAAATAATCTCACCAATAGGGTCACTGATCCTTGAAGGATGCAATAAAATAAAAACAGCCAGGCTGATTGATGCCAGCTCCAGAATTCACTCACCAATCCTATCCTTAAGTGACTCCTTAGTAGTCTAAGCACAATGGCTAGATCTTGTCTGATGGTCTCCCTTGCATGAATCTGCTATTCCCTGGTCACAGCTCCTCACATTTAGTTTTCAGGGTATCTAACATATTCCTTCAGCCTGGAATGACTTCCCTTAAACTTTCTGCTAAGCTATATCCTTGTTCTCCTTCAAAATCCAATTAAATTATTGAGGCAGCTAAATAATGCAATGGATAAAATTCTGGGCCTTGGCAGTCAGGAAGCTCTGAGGTCAACTTTGTTCTAAATTTCCTATGAGCTGTGTTACCTTAAGCAAATGACCTCTTTTCTTCAGTTGTGTTAACTGTAAAATGAAGATAATAGCACCTATCTCTCAGAGTTGTTGGGTAGCTGAATGGCAGAATGGATAGAGTGCTGGGTCTGGAGTTAGGAAGACTCATCTCCCTGAGGTTCCAATCTGGCCTCAGACACTTACTAGCTATGTGACCCTGAGCAAATCACTTAACCAAACTTAACCACTTAACTAGTTCCTTATCTGGAAAGTGAACTGGAGAAAGAAAATGGCAAACTACTTCAGTGTCTTTGCCAAAAAACACTCCCAGAACGGAGTCATTAAGAATAGGACATGACTAAAATGAATGAATAATAACAAACTCATTGTTGTTATGGGGATCAAATGAAATATTTTCAGAACAATTAGAATAGTTCCTAGCCCATAGAATATTTTATATATAAATATTTATTCTCTAATTAAGTCCTTTCACCAAGGAAAGCATTGTACCCAGTAGAGAGAATTTAAGGATCAATGTGGTTACATGGCCTGTTAATAGTCACAAAACTATAGTAAGTATAGCAATGAGAATTCAAAGACAAATATTGTCTCCAATCCTAGTGCTCTTTAAACTTTAAAAATACATTCTGATATTTGCCTACAGGAACTTTCAATCCAGTAGGGGAAATAAGATCTCAAATTTGTGTGATAACTAATTTAAGAAAGTACCAAGTGCTATATTTTTGTAAGCCAGAAGGAAGAATGACTTCTTGGGGGGGGTCAGAGAAAGCTACATAGAAGAGGTGTCATTTGAGTTGTACCATTAAGGATGATGGAAAACATTTAAAAAGGCACAGATTGAGAACTAGCCATTTCTGGCATAGTGATAAAGATAGATAAAAGCATAAAGATGGAAAAGCATGAAACTATTTGGAGAGTCATGAGCACTCAATTTTGACTAGATCATTGTATATGTGGTAGAAAATGGAATGTTATTGATTAATTGACTGGAAAAGTAAATGGGAGACATTTAAAGAATCTAGAAAGACAAGATAAAAAGCTTTTGTTTTATTCTGTAGGCAGTAGGAAACCAATAAAAGTATTTGAACAATGGAACTTTCCAAATTAAACCTTTTCTTAATTTCTCTTAGTGTTGTAGCCCCTATAGATTTGCTATGTACATTTTTTTTGGTGCTTGCACTCATTTTTATTTTAAAGTGCCCTTTCCATATTATTAAATTGTAAGCTCTTCGAGGACAGAATTTTAATACTTTCAATATAGTACACAAGTAAGCATTTAATGAATACTTATGAGTCAGTGAATATTCATTACTATCTAAAAATGTTAGAGAATGTTAGTAACTATTCATTTATCTCTCAGGGGTAGTCAAAAGATTAATGCCTCAGCAATATTTTAATCAAATTTTTAATTAAAAAGTATGTGAGACCTAATTAGATCGTTGGCCACATTCCTAGTTTAGGTAATTCAATAGGTTTGTTTTTTTACATAAAAAGAATATTTTTTTCAGAGAAAATTCCAAAAGGTAATAATATTAGCTCAGTTCATTTTTTAAGTACATTGAGATGTTTGAATTAAAGATCTTATGTAAATAAAAATTAATATTAGCATTAGAAAAACTGCTGTCAGACTGATTTGCTTTAAACATTTGAGACATCATGCATGGAATATAAAAATTCATCAATTTCGACTTATGCTTTTATCAGTTCATTTTTAACATCTGCCCCAATTTCCATGGCTTCTATCACCACAATGGGTAGTACCATAAAATCATATGATTTGATGTGACTTGTTTATTTAGACTTCCTCTATCCAATCCTTTCATTTTTCAAATAAATAAATAGAAAGGAAGTAGACCTGTGTCAATAAATCAACAAAAATTTATTTCATAC
Source organism: Sminthopsis crassicaudata (assembly GCF_048593235.1). NCBI lineage: Eukaryota > Metazoa > Chordata > Mammalia > Dasyuromorphia > Dasyuridae > Sminthopsis > Sminthopsis crassicaudata. The sequence goes on along the minus strand of NC_133619.1, from coordinate 531,366,399 downwards.
CTGCAACATATACCAAACATTATGATAACCACTGAATTAGAAGACAGGTATTCTAATTCCATATTTTATGTTATTTTTATGGTTTCTTTTCTATAAAAGAAAAAATAATAATTCATAAACTCCCCTCTTTTGTCCTAACTCCGGACTACTTCCTAGCTATAGTTGTAAGTCCTTTCCTTTTTCCTTTTATTTGGTTGATTCAGTTGGGGTTAAAAAATCAATTCAAATCATCTATTACTTACTGCAGGCCTATTATATGCAGAGTCCTTGATTTGTCCCAATATGTTTCTGATAGATTTATCCTCAGGAAGTTCTTACTTTTTCTCTTTAGAGATGCATTTCCATATGACCTGAAGTGGTCTGAAATTAATGGTCTGATCCTCGGATAATAAATACATTTTGAGGTGTTATCCTAGCAAGTTTTAAATGCTTTAGGTGTTGGGCATTGATTGAAATGGAGGTCTCAGACTCAGGTGTACCATGGATGATTGATGAACATTTAAAATTATATTTTTTTGTTCCTGAAAAATCAGAGAGGTTGTGAATATGTCCTAGAGATAGAGAGCATGCCCAAAGATCAAGAAAACCTTAGTCCAAATCCTGCTTTTGACACTCATGTCACTATGGACAAATCATTTAACTTTTCAAAGGTCCAGGCAACTTTAAAAAATTATACACTATAGACAAGTTACAAATTTGCATGGATGGTGCATGTTTTCATAAAAAAATTCTCTGCCAAGATGAAATCACAGTACTAGAACTCCTTTCTACCAACAAAAAACAAGTATGTGTATGTGTGTAAAATATTTAACTCCAGAAACCACTAAAATGATTTTTAGAAGCATTTAGACATTATATATACCTATCAGAAGAAATATATTATTCCTTAGATGATAATGATGTGGAATGGAAGCTTAATCAGTTCGTGGTCAGAAATTTAAGCCACCATCCTGTTTCCACACAAAGGTAAGTCAACTTTTTAGTGTATCTCAAAAGCACACTCTACTTCCTCCTGTCCTGTTATGTACCTGGTCATATAGTTGAGCATATTTGTTCTCTATTAGGCCCTTCCCAACTCCTAAGCTAATTCCCTAGACCCTGCTCTTACTTTTCTCTCCCTCTCCCCTCCAATCTGAAGCATCTTGGTTAGTGGTATATGGTTTAGCCTAAATTAATCATATTTGATTTAGCCTATGAACTATTTTACATAATAAATGATATCCTTTGTGACTGTAATAAATGTCTTGTGAGTGTTTCACATTGTGTACATTACTTTATTTATCCTATATTTCTTTAGTAAGATGTATTTTTCAATGTGCCATAGAAAATTAAAAGCACATCACTTGTTATCAGACCTTTTGGATCTCTCTGTGGTAGCTTATCTAGTGTTTCAAAATCCATCCAGAACAATCTGAGGACTCAGCATCTGGACCACAAAGACTAACACCTTAAAAAAGAGATGTATACTCTGCAGTTCTGCTCCACAGTCCAACCCAAACAGAAGCTTGCAAGCTCCCAGTATGACTTTGAAGAAAGGATATGTAAAGACTGGGGGCAGCATGACAAATCAGGGTCTCCACAGATATCCAGGATAACTGATATATATCCAACCAATGGCCAAGTTTTGTCCATTTTTCCATCATAACATCCTTCATATCTGCCCCCACTTATGTGATCATCCCTCTAGTTCAGACTTTCATCATCTCTCACCTAGACTATTACAATAGTCTAGTCAACTAATTGCCACCCTGCTTCAAATTTTCATAATTGCTGATATAATAACTCTAAACTACAAACAGTGCTTATCCTGCCACCTCCATCTCAAGAAGTTATACTACTAAGATAACATAAATTCTTGAATTCTTGTGTTGATAGCCCTTCACAGTCTGGTTCTAATTTATTTTACTAGGCTGATTATACATTATTTCCCTTCCCACACTCATCTCATTCAAGACATTCTATTTCTTAACAATGGGCTTTTGCATAGGATCACCAAAGCCTAAAATTTTTTCCTTCTATACTACAACTTTGGGACCCTTCCTTCTCTCCAGAGTTCAACTCAATTATCTACTCTCTCAAAGGACCCAATCAGTCAATCCCAGTTACTGCTACTTAGTATTTATTTTGAATCTATACCATGTTCTTTTCACCCAGGAGAGTGTAAGCTTTTTAAGGAAAAGGACTGATTCTTTTTTTTTTTTTTTGTCTATCCCTGCAACAGTAGAAATTAAGGACCTAGAAAATATTCACTTAATTTAATTGAATTCACTAAAATATTTCACTAATTACATGTATTATCATAAAAAGAGTTAAATAACTTATGTATGGAGGGATAGGAAAAATGAACAGTTTAAATGCCATAATGGTGTCCAGGAAATATTAGAAAACTTGGATGGCCTCCAGTGACTGCTTGAAAAGATTTATGCAAGGAAATGAACAAGAATCACACAAGATGAATAGATATAAATGATTTAGAATCTTCAGAGGTGTAGGAAGTTCCCATTTGAAAGAAATTCATGGATTTTAGTCATTTATTTAACCAATCAATCAATCAGTCATTGACATGAATTTAATAACTGAAGAATGACTCCATGGAAAAACCTGAAGAGAAGAAAAAAGATTAAGGTTACAAATTTCTAAATATTTACTCCAGAACAGTGTTTCCCAAAGTGTGGTACATGTACCCCCAGAGATACGAGAAGAGTTTGGTGGGGATACTCGTTGCACTGGAGTTTGATGGGGATATGCACTGCACCGTGCTTAGCTGCGCCTAATTCTACATTCTCATGAGTCAAGACAAAAAATCTTGTGAGGTGTGAGGTGGTCCGGTGTGACATGGCATGAATATACTGCATTTTGTTACAGAGACAACTTACTTCGTTAATAGTTTGTGGCTTCTCCAGGCGCCTGTGTATTTTTAACTTTTGTGCAATTTTTCTTAAAGAAAAGGTTTGTTATGTGTCCCACTGAATTTGATTATTTTTATATAGAAGGATGAAATTGTTTATGCTGAGATAACAGATCATCATAATTTGGTTCCCTGGTTGTTAATTTTAATCTGAGATGCGGCTCCACGTCCAATAGTCTGTTCCTTTTTTTTTTGACTTAATGTTTACAAATGCTGAAAAAGCAAACTTCACATAAATATGAAGTTGGAAAAGGCAAGGTGTATTTCAGAACTTTTTCCGTTAAAACAGGATACACATGTTGCATTTGTAACCAGAATGATGTTAAAGTACTCTCCTTATGTTTATTTTTCAAGAATCTGTCTGAAGCCAATCCAACAATTGCTCTTCTTCCACATGTGACAAACCTTCTGGTATATATTTATATTTTATTATGAATAATTTTATTTTTCTTTTATTATTATTTTGGGTGAAGTTTCTTCAATGTGTGTGAGAGCTTTAGGCCCAAGAGTACCTTTGACTTGCTTTCCTAATTGCCACCATTCTTTACTTGTTTAAACCTCTGGAGGTCAGATTCCAGGCTCCATTCAAGGGATATATAACCATCTTGTTAGAAAGAGAAAGAGAATGAAAACTTGTAGCCCTAGTCCAATAATAGCAGCAACAACAACAATAATGAAAAGATAATAATAAGCATTTAAGTGCCTGCTGTGTACCAAGCACTGTAGGTACTTTAAACTATTATTGATTTTATCTTCACAACAATCCCAGTAGATGAGTACTATTCTTACTCTCTTTATACAATTAAGGAAACATGCACACAGAGGTTAACATCTGCCAATTGGGGAAAAAGCTAGTAGGTATCTGAACCTGGATCTAAACTCACATCTTCTGACTCTGAGCCAGTCATTCTACCCACTAAACAACACAACAGTAATATGTAAATCTACTTTAAAAAATTAAAATGTAGTCTAAAATAAATATGGATGGTAAAAAAGGAATCTCCAACACAAGCTTCCTCAGAAGAAAGGCCCAGTGCCTAGAAAATAAGTGTTGGCTTTTCCTAGTCATTTGTTAAAAACAGATCAATCCATTGTCCTCTGAAGAAGAAAGATATATCCCAGAAGCAATTACCTAAGTATTTTAGGTTTATAGTCTTGTATACATATATACATAATGCATAACTTATGTGCTTTTTCAGCATTTGTAAACATTGTCGAAAAAAAGGAACAGACTATTGGACGTGGAGCCGCATCTCAGATTAAAATTAACAGCCAGGGAACCAAATTATGGTGATCTGTTATCTCAGCACAAACAATTTCATCCTTCTATATAAAAATAATCAAAATGAGTGGGACTTATTAAAAGCACATAAACCTTTCCTTTAAGAAAAATCGCACAAAAGCTAAATTGAAAACAATTGTTTAATTCTTCTAAAATTCTTAATTTAGTCAATGATTCTTTATTGCATTCTTACTCATCACCTGGCTCTTAAAAGTGCTGGGAATAAGTGAAAAGATATGGTCCCTGCCCTATAAGAAGCTCACTCTCTACATTGGTGAAACAAGATTGAGTTAGTAAAAGAAGTAATCTGTTAACACTATCTCAGTCATATAAAAATAAACTCAATCCTTGGCTGCTACATTTTCTTAAACCAATCCTCTCCTTTACAGAAAATGGACTGGAGTCCCAACTTTGTCACTGTTTGGGTGATCTTGGCTAAGGCTCTTCCTTTCTGTGAGCTTCAGTCTCCCATCTATAAATTGACTAGATGATCTCCAAGGTCCTTTTCAGCCATGATCCTAGGAAGAAATTCCTGATACTGCTAGTAGGATTTCTAACCCAGTCTTCTCTCTGCTGACAAGGACACTGTACCATTTCAGCCCACACTCCCACTGCAGGATTATAACTTTAAAAGGATGTTGGATTTTGAGTCAGATGACCTGGATTAAACTCCATCTCTGTCACAGAAGACCTTGGCCTTGGACAAATGAGTTCTTTTAGGATCTGGATTTTCTCATCTATAAATAGTAAAGATGTATTAGTGATCTCTAGTAGTGATCTCTGAGGGTCCATTCAGCTTTAAATCTGTTACACTATGGGATCTAGATGATTCGGTGCATAAAGCAAAGTCTATCAAGATTACTAAGAGTTCCATAACCTGTGACTGCTTTCCTAATTGCCAACATTCTCAGTCAAGAGAGGGGAAAATGCAGTTCTCAGGCATGACTGCAATGCTGGGTCTTAGAATTCTACATTTGAGAGGAAGTTGATCCCAGTAACCTAGCTACCCCTGCCCTTCCTCACAAATGAAACTGAACCTTATTTCAACTTCTTGAACATTCACCTCCCTGTTGGCTAGTATCATCCATTCTCTGACTTTGGGCAATAGATTAAACAGGATGATATTGTTGTCAAATTTTTCTTCAGGCAGTATTAGAAATTTGAAGAAAGCTGATGTACAGTGCTGATTGGTGGCAGCTGTTCAAGTTTTTGGCTGCTTATCTGGAATTGTCCCTTATAAAGCTTCCTTTCCCTCTGAATTATGAATATTACATTTCCCTTCAAGGTGATAAATAAATTTTCTCTGTCACCCCAGAGTATATGCAATTTTATGTAAGAGATTTCCTGCAAAGAGGAGGCATTTTTGTGTATTTATGATAATAAATGGCACTTGACACTTTAAAGTCTGCAAAATACTTTAGACACATTATCTCATTTGGATCTTAGAACAACTCCATAAATTAGGTAATATAGGTATTATTATTCCTGTTTTACCAATGAAAAGTTGAGGTTGAGAGATGTTAAATCATTTCCTCATAATCACAGAACTAATAAGCATTAGAGATAAGATAGTGAACATAACCTCTCACTGATCTTCAATATCTCTATGTCTTCTGGCCAATTTCCCAATGCCTCACCTTGGAGAGGTCAAGATACTCATTCATGAGCACAAACTATCAAGTGTCAGAGCTAGGACTATATCCTGTATCTTCTGAATCTCCATTCAATGAAATTTGTGTCAGACAATAGCTAATCTCTTGAGTTCTTATTCCTTTACTTAAATGTAAGTAATTTTATTTCAAGGGACAAGTGGGTGGTGCAGTAGGTAGAACATCAAGCCTGAAGATATGAGTTCAAATTTGGCCTCAGACACTTAGCAGCTGTGTGACCCTGAGCAAGTCACTTAACCCTGTTGGTCTGCATTTTCTCATCTGTAAAATGAACTGGAGAAGGAAATGACAAACCTCCCCAGTATCTTTGCTGAAAGAATCTCAATGACACAACAGAAATGATTGAACAATTTTATCTCTCGCCTTTATAAATTGAATCCTTTATAATACCTTAGACATCTTATATTTAAAAGAAAAATATCTTGGATAAAAAACAAATGCTGCATGATTCTTTTTCTTTATCCTCACCTTATGCAAGCAACTTGTCTAATAAGTCCAGGCTCCTCTCTCCTTTTGTTTCTACCCTGGTTTGTTGAGATATTTCTGAATTTTTTCCATGCTACGATTCTCTACATGATATTCAACCTGTCAGTCAGGATTATGGTACTGGCAGTTGCTGGCAGTCAGAGATGGACAGTGTAGCATAAAAATATTCTGTTCTGCCTCTTGGGCCTCAAGCGTGCTGCTAGTAAATGTTACAGGGAATCTGACAACAGCATTGGTAGGAATTATGTTGCTATATAGGAAATGGCAGGCAGGGAGCAATAGAAGCAATTTCCTTATTGCTATCTCATCAAGGGGATGTCACCTTTAGTATCAGTGTGCTACACTTAGATTTCAGTGGTTATTACCATTGACCTTGTTGCTGAATCTGTCCTGAGCTCTTCAGTTGGCTCAAAGCTGCTAACCAATTTTCAAAATGTGACAGTCAGTGGAATTCAATGGAACTAGACTAAAGATAGGATTTTATGATGGCCAAGAGTTCTTACTTTTCCGAAATCAGTTGGTTCATAAATGTTTTCAAGTTTTTGCTATATGCCAGGAACTGTGCTAAATGCTGGAGATACAAAGAAAGATAAAAACTCATCCCTGCCCTCTGGGAACTCAGTTCTGCTTTTAGTGAATCTATTGGCCTTTTGAATGATGGAAGTTTAATGATATGTTTCCCTCATGGAAGCTAAGGACAGGAGAGGGGAACAGGAAGCAAAAATTTAGAGGGATCTGGTATATCTGGCTCTTGGAATACAGTATATTTTTAGGATTAAGTCCTACCTACAGTTACCTCTTCCATATCATGGGGAGTAGGGGCTCACAGCCATGTAATCTGGGAAATCTGTGTAAATATTTTTACTTTTTTGTATCAGAAAAGAAGTCTGAATTTTTTTCTTTTATTTTGTGGGTTGTTTACAATACCTTATTATAAAATTGGGTTAAGTATTTGATCATTGATTCTGTCATCTCCTGGTCTTTGCATGTTGTCTATGGCTTCCACAAAACTCCCCCCAAATTCTCATTTAATTTCTTATGCCAATGCAATGTGTTGAAAATGTGATGGGGGGAACATCATGATATAGAAGGAATAATTGTGATTTGTAGCATTAGTGGAAGCTCTGAAGTTCCTAACTAAAAATGCTTCAGTGAATTTACCTATGTGAACAAGCTTAACTCCTTTCAGATCATGGGGCCCAGACTATTCATTGAGAATCAGACTAAAAGTGTCATAAGTTATCTGTGCAAATATCAGAAGTTATTTTCCCATTTAACTGTGGCCAGCAAAAACATTTTTCTCTTTCTCAGAAGTTTCTGGGTAATTTTGTCCTGAGAATAACAGTTGCCATCAAAATTCTGACTTGGCTTGGATTTAACTTTGAGGAGATCATGTGCTTTGGAAACCAGGCTGCAAAATCTGAAGGAATATCATGCTTTTGTAGATTTTAGAACTGGAAGGAAACTTAAGAGTGTGGCTAATCTAACCCTTTCATTTTGCCTTTATGGAAACTGAACTGAAGAACTACATGACTTGCCCTCATTCACAAATGTTGTGTGGACCCTTTATCCACAACAACCTGTTCCTTTACTCAAATAGACTTTTGTATTATCCTTGTGATATGATTTAGGAGACAAATAATGGGTTTGGGGTTTGGCACCAAATGCTGGGTTTTGGTCATGTGAAGAATTTACAATGGCCATTCTCTTTGGCAAAAGGTAGATTTGTTTAGGAGAAGAGGTTGCAAAGTGAAGAGATATGCTAGACACTGGGAGTGATAAATATAAAATAGAATTGAGAAAGCATATAGTTAGCAAGGAAAGGAGTTTTGACAGTTAACAATGGAAAAGACAAGTTTCCTATGCAACTCACAATTAACCAGAAAAAAGGGAACACCCTATGAGGTTAGAATATGTCATTAGTTGGCAGGCTAAATCTATAGATGAAATTAGCCCCCTTGTTTTAAGAAATAGAAAGAAGCGAGGCATGGTAGGGGTTGAGAAGAGGGCATGGGGGAGGAGTGAGGAGAAAAACACTATGAGGCAGAGTGTGTGGTGAGCTTACCTGAAAGGGGGTCAGCAAAGATGGCATGAGCCAATGGCAGATTTTTTGGGGAAATATATCCTCAGGGTTAAACTTGGTTTAATTTGGTTAAACAAGGTTAACTTGGATTTCTGGTGTGACATAGCAAAGTGGGGCTATCCATGACCTCCACAGGGGTGGGGTTATGTGCCCTTCCTTGCTTTCCTCAGGGAGTAATTTTATCAGTACTTCAGTCTTTCTCTGCCAAACATACTTCCTAGTTATTCAGGACTTCATCACTAATCATCCCAACCTGGAAATGAAAAGTAGTAGAAAAAGAAATGGACTCAAGATTAGGAGATCTAGTTTTGCTTTCTGCTTTTGCCATTTACAAGATGATCCTGTGCAAGTCATTATTGTCCAACTCAGTTTCCTCACCTACAAAATGATAAGACTTGAGTTAATTATCTCTATGATCTTTTCTAGTTCGAACTATCTATGATTCTGATTCTCATGACATAAAAGCTCTGAAGACACCATAGGGGATTTTTGCAAATCTCTTGGCTTAATACTTTCACCCAGAAAAACTAGGGAAATATATGGCACTGCTACGAATCTCCCTATTTATTTCAAGTGCACATTTCAGAATATGCAACAAGTCAGTTTTATTAAAAGGAAGAAAACACAAGTAAGACTCTTGAATGAGCAACAGTTAGAAATATAGACATGTGGAAATTCCCAGTTACTTAGAGCTTAGATTTATGGCTAAAGGAAACTCTTTTAAGTTTCAGTTTCCTTATATGTAATGTAAGTTATATACTTTATTGGACAAGAGGGAATCATCTTTTAAGGAAATAAAATATGCTATTATTTATCTCTGTCACATTTTATGCTGTCATAATAAATACTATTATTGTGCCTTTTTAATGCAAAAAAGTCACCTCTGCATCCAATTTTCTGTTATTTTTTTCCTTCAATAAAAAGACAAAAATTTCTCAGGTCTTCCCTTCCCTAACAACAAAGAAAACAAATAGGTAAGCCTAACTGGTTCTACAACAGATCACGTATAATATTTTCCTGAATGACACCCTGTGTCTAATTGCTGACCATAGAAGTTCATGGATTCTAACAAGAGGGGGAATTACCCCAAGCATTTTCTCCAGGTAGAAAGGAGAAAGGAAGATAATCAGCCTTGAACCCCAATTGTAAAACATCTCAGTTCTCCTCTAAAAGGGTTGGTTACTTATTCCCTTCAGGTGAGAGTTATCTGGTAGTCTGCTTCAACAACCAAAAGTCATTACTTTTGGAGGAAATATGATTGAAATCTCTGCTGCTGCAATTTCAGCCACATTTTTTCTCTTGTTCATTTCTCTGTGAGAGATGGGCAATTGCTATTTATTGTTACCCCCCTCATGTGCTAGCATTGTCCCTGACATACATAGGAAGAGGAACAGTTACTAAATGAGGTTAAAATCTCTCTCTCTCTCTCCATATATATATATATATATATATATATATATATATATATATATATATATATATATATATATAATCTTCTTCTAGATTATATGCTTGTAGAAAGCAGTGGGTTGAAAAGAATACCTTAATTGCTATCAATTATTTAGTGACATCTAATTCCTAACCTTCCTAAAGGTCAACAAACATTTATTAAATACCTACTTCCAGATAGAAACTATGAAAAGTGCTGGGAATACAAAGACAAAAGGAAAACTGTCCCTGCTCTCCAGGAAAAAAATCACATTCTAATAGGAAAGACAATATGGTTATACATACATACATACATACATACATACATACATATATTTGGCCCTGGCCCTTGATTAGTTATTTCCTATTTTTCCTGTAAATAGCCTCTGTATGTGTGTGTGTGTGTGTGTATGTGTGTGTGTGTGTGTGTGTGTGTGTGTATATTTCAGCTTATTCTCTCCATTAGATTATGAGATATTCTTGAGGACAAGTACTGTTTTGGCCTCTTTTTGTGTTTCAAGTAGTTAGTGCAGTGATTCATAGTTATTGTTTAATAAATATTTGTTTGAAAAAATCTATATGCATTTATATATAATTACTTGGATATACATATATGTAGATGGCCAGCAATAAGCAGATATCCTACAAAGATAGGCAGGGGTTAATATGCTCTCTGGGCAGCTGTGGATGATTTGCAGCAAGCTCACCACTCTCTGTAACTAAGATTGAGAAGACTAGCTGACCTGTTGGGTACCAAGAAGTGATGCTGGCACAAGTATGCAATCAATTGGGTAGTCTTCTATGTGGATATGTAGCATCAGGAAGACGTGTCTTATATAAACGTAAGATGGTCTTGGTGAGGAATGCATACATCACAAAGTAGACAATTTTATAATTGTGTTACCATTAATGGATTGGTACTATTAGTTTCTGCTTTATGTTAATTAATTCCTAGCTAGAATGTAATCATGGAATGTAAACTAATTAACTTAGAGACATCTGGCACTATTGATACCTTAAAGAATATATAAATTCTGGCTTTCAGATCAATAAATTGACTTCTCCCATGAAGAGCTGCCTGTCCCAGGTCATACTTTCTCCTCTCTGAGGTCTTTGAGCTGGTCTCACATATACACACATAGAATATATTTTGAAACTCAAATATAAGGTGATTTTAGAGGGGAAAGCAGTAGGACAGACAAGATCAGGAAAAGCTGAGTTTTGATAAAAAAATAAGGATTCCAATAGTTAAAGATTCAATGAAAGAACAGTCCAGGAATACTGAAGCAATGGAAGATAGCTAGTATTACAAAGGCACAGAAACCATAGGCTTAATTTTGTGTCTAAGGATTGATAAATAGTCCAGTATGGCTGGACTAGAAAGATCATAGAAGAAAATACATTTTAAGGAGACTAGAATGGTAGGAAGGGCAGCTTATAAAGAGCCAAACAGAAGATGCCTAGGAGAAATCCAATCTGAGATGTCCAATAAGCAATTAGTGATATGAGATCAAGGAGTAGCTAGGTTGCTCACTGGCCTGGAATTAGGAAGACTCATCTTCTTGAATTCAAATATGACATAAAACTCTTTTTGTGTGAATCTTGACAAGTCACTATTAACCTTCTTTACTTTAGTTTTCCAACTATAAAAATAAGCTGAAGAAAGAAAAGGCCAGCCACACCCTAGTGTCTTTGTCAAGAAAATCCCAAATTTGGTCATGAAGGATCAGAGACAACTGAAAAAAAAAGTGTTAGATAGGACTGTATGGCAACCCTATAGCACCTACCTATTTCACAATTCAGGAATGGAAAGGAACATTTTTGGTTCTGGAGAGCAGTATTGCTAGCTATTCCAAAGCATCAGGGATTATTCCTGGATGAGGAACAGAGTGCAGATCAGAAGAACAGTAATCACACCTTTCTGCAAATCACACCCTTTTTGAAGCACTGAAAACTTCCAAACCCCTAGAATTTGTTTCAAAAACAGTAGTTTGTTGTCTCTGCTGCTCCATTTACACTGATATTCCTTTTTATTCCCAATCAATTATTTTGCCCCAGAGGTCTATCATATTTAACTTGTCTAAGATTCCTTGATCTCCTTAATTTCTTTCTTATTTATTTTTTAAACTAGTGGTGCAGGAGATAGGGTGCTGAGCCTAGAGTGAGGAAGACTCATTTTCTTCGATTCAAATATGGCCTCAGACACTGGGCTGGAGAAGGAAATGGCAAAGCATTTTGCCAAGAAAACCCCCAAACCAAATGTAGAAAAGAATTCTTAACTTCATCTCTTTCAAACTGTACTGCAATAAAAATTATATTCAATAAAGGACTTGGAAGTATATGTTTTTGGAGGTGGATAGCATGTTTTCATCATGAGTCCTCTAAAACTGTTTTAGATTATTGATCAGATAAGCCACTTCTTTCACAACTGATCATCATTACAGCATTGCTATTACTGTACAAAATGATCTCCTGATTCTTTTCACTTCACTTTACATTAATTCATATAGTTCTTTGCCATATAGTATTTGTTCTTAACCCACTCTCTCATTATTACTTATAGCACAATAAATATGCCATTATTGCTATGCTTGATTGTCTATATATCCTCAATTTTCAATTCTTTGCCACAATAAAAAGAGCTGCTATAAATATTTTTCTGCAAATAGGACCTTTCCCTTTTCCTCTAATCTCTTTGGGATATAGATCTGGTAGTGGTATTTCTGGGTCGAAGGATATGCATAGCTTTATATCCCTTTTTGTACACTTCGAATTTTTTTTTTACAGAATGATTGAACAAATTAATTATTTTGCCAGTGGTTCATTGATGTAGCTATTTTCCTTCATATCTTTTCAGCATTTGTAAATTCTGATAAACCTCACATAGTAAAAACTTTCTTAAAATGGTAATTAATATCTCTCTAAAAACAAGAGCAAACCTATCTGTATAGGGATAACTAGAAGCCTTCCCAACAAGATTAGGGGTAAATATAGGACTATTTTATCATTACTATTATTCAATATAGTACTAGAAATGTTATCTAAAGCAATAAAAGAAGAAAAAAATTGAGAGAATTAAGGTAGACAATGAGAAAACAAAACTATTTTTTTTTTGTAGATGATATAATGATTTACTTGGAGAATCATAGAAAATTAACTAAATATATAAAAAAATGCTAGTTTAAAAATTACTCTGGAAAGATTGCAGGATATAAAATTAGCACAGCAATATTTTATATATTACCAACAAAGCCCAGAAGGGAAGAGAGAGAAAAAAAATCCACTTAAATAATTGTAGTTAATATGAAATACTAATAGGCTACTTTTCAAGATAATCCCTGGAGCCATAGGAACACAATTATGAAATACTTTTCACATAAATCTAGATCCAAAAAAATTGGCAAGATATTAATTGCTTATGGGTAAGCCTCGACAATAGTATAAAAATGACAGTTCTGTGTCAGTTAATTTACTTTTCAGTGACATGCCATTCTAATTGCCAAATAATTATTTTATAGGACTAGAATAAATAATCACAAAATTTATCTGAAATGATAAAAGATCAAGGACATCAGGGAATCAATGAAAAAAAAATTGAGGGAAGGCAACCTAGCAGTATCAGATTTCAAATTATATTATAAAATAGTAATTATGAAAACAATCTTGTATTGAATAAGAAATAAAAGGGTGAATCAGTGCATTTAAAGTAGTAAATGACTATGGTAATGGAATGGTAAATCTGGATTTGTAGCAATAAATGACTATAGTAATCTTGTATTTGCTAACCCAAAGATTCAATCTTTTGGGACAAAAACTTAATAATTGACAAAAATTGTTGGGAAAACTGGAAAATATTTTGGAAGATATTTAGACATAGATCAAATCTCACACCACATATCAAATTAAAGTCAAAATGGATACAAAATTTAGACATAAAAGGTGATGTCACAAGCAAATTAGGAAAGCATTGGAAAATAGAACTTGTCAATCTATAAATAAGGAAAGAGTTTATGAACAAACAACAAATTGAGAAGATCACAGGAAGTAAAATGTATAATTTTGATTGCAGGAAATTTAAAACTTTTTTGCAAAACAAAACTAATGTGACCAAAAATAAAAGAAAAACAGGAAATTGGGAAAAATTTATTTCAAGTCAGGACCAAATTTATAAAAAAAAAAAAGCCATTCTCTAAGTGATAAAATAGTCAAAGAATATGAATTGGTAGTTTTTAGGAGAAGAAATCAAAGCTATCCATAGTCACATGAAAGAAAATGCTCTAAATCACAATTGATTAGTAAAACAAATTTGAGGTACCAACTTACATCTAGCAGCAAATGCTAGAGGGGTTGTGGAAAAATAGAGATATTAATGCATTGTTGATAAGGTTGTGAATTGATTTATCTATTTTGGAGAAGAATTTAGAATATACCCAAAGAACTATGAAATTGTGCATATTCCTTGACCTAGCAATATCACTATTAGATATATGTCCCAAAGAAATCAAACAATAGGGAAAAGGTTCTCTTTGTGAAAAAATAGTTATAACATCTCCTTTTTTGGTGTCAAAAATTGAAATTGAGGAGATGCACATAATTGGGGAATGACTGAAAATTATGGTATATGATTATGATGGAATATTTTTGTATTGTAAGAAATGACAATTAGAATGATTTCAGAAAAACTTGGGAAGTCATAAAAATTGATTTAAAATGAAATGAACAGAAGAAAGAGAACATTGTACACAGGAACAACAATATTTTACTGATGATTATATGTGAAGATTTAGCTACTTTGATCAAGAAAATGATTCAAAATATTTCTTAAAAAGCCATAATGAAAAATACTAATCATTTCCAAAGAAATAAACACTGAGTACAGATTGAAACATACTTTTTCATTTTTTAAAAAATGTATTTTGTTTTGCAATTTGGCATATGGAAATACAGTTTGCAATATTTCATTTGAGTAATTGATTTTATTTTGCTTGCTTTCTCAAGGGGTAGAGTAGTGACAGGGGGAAGGGAGTGAACTTAAGCTAGATTTTTTTGATATGAATGTTAACATTTAAAAATTAATTCAAAAATATTTAATGAAATATATAAAATATATCTTTTAAAAAGAGATTATTTGTAACTATGAAGAGAATAGGTTAGTTGAATTATGGGGTGAGAAAGTAGATTGCAGAGACTTTTTGAGAGAGTAAGAATATAGAAAATAAAGGCATGAGTTGTACATGTCTTTTTCAAGGAACTTAGTTTAGAAGGGAACAATAATTAGCCCTAATGATCTAATAGTGTTTATTTTTGTTTTTTAATATTTTAAAAATCTTTTGAACTTCAAACCATTTCCTTCCTTCCTTCCTCTCACCTATCAATTGAAAAGACAAGCAAAGTGGTATCAGTTGTACATGTGAAGTCATGCAAGACATATTTCATATTAAACATGTTGCAAAAAACCCCAAGAAACATAAAGTGAAAAAAGTATGTTTAAATATGCATTCAGAGGTCATCATTTCTTTCTTTGGATGTTGATGACACTTTCTTGTTGAGCACTCTGGAATTGTCTTGGATCATTGACTTTCCCCTCTACAATTAAGTTGTTCTTTATTTTTTTGTTTTTAGGTTCTACATGTACAATCATGTTACACATATTTCAACATTAGTCATGTTATGAAATAAGACTCAACAAGAGGGAAAAAGAAAAGTGAAAATATCATCCTTTGATCTGTATTCAGACTTCTTAGTTCTTTCTCTGATTGTGGTCAGCATTTTCTATCATGAGTCTCTTGTACTGTTACATTGCTGAGAAGAGCTAAGTCTATCATAGTTGGTCATTGCACAGTATTGCTGTTACTGTATACAATGTTATCTTGATTCTGTTTATTTTAGTCAGTCTTATGTGAGTCTCTCCAGGTTTTTGTGAAATCATACTGCTCATAATTTTTTATAGATGAATAATCTTCCATAAGTGATTATTTTTCCTATTTTGAAATGACTGGGAAGATATGGGCATGTTTGTAGGCAGCTGGAGAAAGGTCAGTAGATAAAGAAAGATTGAAGAGTAGAGAAAGAATGGAAGATAATGGGTGTTGTATTGTAATAAAGGTTGATAAGAGGAGCAGTAAATAGTTTGGGCCTCTCTGGAGTCTGGCCTTTGATGAAGAGAGAAACCCAATGAGAAACCAAATATTGTAAATGAGATGGATAATTAAAATGAATATTACTATTTGGAAGGAAAAACTAAGTGAGGCTATCAAATATTGGGACTATTTTATTCAATGACTTTTATTGTTTTCAAATGAGGATACAATTTTTCTACCACCCATTTCCCCCTTCTCCCATTAAGTAAGAAAAACAAAATTTGAGTGACTTTTAAATTGACTTTGAAATGAAGTGTATAATGTGAAGAAACTTTTATTGCAAGCATTCATTGGTTTGATAGCTGTAAAAAGAGTTAATTTGCATAATGTTAAAATTACCAGGGAGACACATAATGTTAAAATCACCAGAGAGACTGCCAGTGCAGATGAAGATTCAAGAACTGAATATCCTGATGGTTTAAAAGAAAATAATCAAAGAAGGTGGATACACTGATCAACAAATTTTTTAATGTGAATAAAACAGGTTTATTCTGGGAAGATGCCTTCCTAAAATCACAGAAGGGGTCTATGCCACAAAAAATAATCAGCAAATATTTAAAATATCTCAGAGTTGCTTAACATGTTTATTAGGAGGTTATGCAGAAGTGAACTTTAAATTAAAAGCAATATCTGTTTATATTTCTCAAATCCCTACATTTTAAAAGCTTACAATCACTGATTGCTTCTTGTACTTTGATGGTCAAGTAAGAAAGCATGTGTGACTAATATTGTTAGTGAGCACTGATTTTCCAAATAGATAAAAAAATACTTCAAAGAAAATATTATCCTGTTCAAAGTATTACCAATTCTAAAAACTACCCTAGATTTTCCAAATATACTTTGTTCCTTTGTAAAAATGTAAATGAACAAATGTATTGGGATGTAGATAAAGATCTTTGTACCTATAAGGTTGTGTTATGTTTTGTTTTTTTTAAAGAAGGTAATTTGATCTATGATGCTAAAATGGTTTAAGTGATAATTTAATTTTGATCACACTGTGATCATAGGGTCATTTTTGGGCACAATATTACATAATTTACTTATTGTTTTTTCCTTTTTATACCCACTCTATGATTTTGTAATATATTTTTCTTGTACTTTGCTGTTATATTACATTAATAAACAAATTTTAAACTAATTTTAAAAATCCATTCAATATTTCATAGTATTAATATTTTCTTTGGGAAATAATTCGTTGTTACTAGATATGATGAGCACCAAACAATATCATTAAAATAAAATTAACTGTATTTTAAAAGCCAATAAAATTGTTATTTATATGACAGTTATTCTTAAACTAGCTCTCTGTGTAGTCATTCCAGCAATTTGTCAGACTCAGATCATAATTGCCTAAAAATTAAAGAACAAAAATGAGAATGGTCTAGAACTGACATAGCTCAATTCTGAACTATATGGAGAAGTAAATGGCAATAAAAAGTGGGCAATGGATATTAGAAATAATATTATCAAATTATAACAATTTTATTCAGATATTTAACCAGTGTAAATCAACTGCTACAGCAAAGGGATAAAAGAGCCTCCAAAGAACCTTTGTTGGCAGACATCTAACTTACTTTATAAAAGGAGAAAGATAGCTGCAAAAGGTAACACCAAGTTAGATTATAAAAGTGCTTGTAAAATCTCTTAAAAAAGGATGATGGATGATTATAAGTAGCATCATCTCATGAAACAGAAAAATAGATGATGATGAAAGCAATTTAAAGAAAGCTTGGCAAGACATCCAAATAAACAAAATCATCTCAAAGGCATTTTTAGAATAAAAATGGCAGGATAGAAGAAAGTAGAAAATATTTGAAAAATTATTATGACAAATTCTTTTTTCCCTTCAAGGACAATGGAATAATCATACTTATACCATAACCTCAAAGTTCTAGATGTACTTGCAGGAAAAGTAGAAATGACACTGAAGAGAACAAATATATATTTGAAAAGATTCATTTCTGGACATGTAAAATGATCAAGGTATACTGCATGTGTAGATCCATGCAGAAGCCAAAAGGAAGGAGCCAGCACCAAAAGCAAAGACAACCCCAAACTTTTACTTTGTTGGGAAATCACGAAGAGAATTTCCATGAGTCACTTGGACAGCACAGGGCCCTTTAGAAATAAAGAGCCTTTTTTGGTGAGAGCTCATATATTAGTCCTTTTTGAATCCATTACTATGTTAAAATTTGTATTATTTTTGATATTCTTGTTAACCTGAGTGCTTGCAGGGTACTTAAGGACCCTTTTGGAGGTTGTGGAAATGAGTAAATTGCCAAAGTTTCCATATTTCTCCTGTACAGTCAGTGGTACAAATTGATTGTGTTCCTTAAATGCACTTGACTTTGTCAGGCAAACTTCTAACTTTGGAAATGTTCAGGTCATCTTTTCAGGATCATGTCCTTATCATTGGTCCATGTGGCTCAATTAGTCCTGAGTAGTTGAAATGCCTCAGAGGTTTTGGCCCACAAATAGTCTTCAGTGAATCACAGAAACACTTTGGATTGTTGCTAAGTAAAACTGAATTTTATCTTCCTTTTTACTGAGTCAAGGATCCTATATAAGTTTGCAAAGCAAACTTTTGATGAAGTTAAACACTGCCTTTTTAGAGACAGATTGTCCTGCTGGTAGAACCCTGTGGAGCTCTCATATTTTTGTTTAGCAACTTCTGAATCTGTCCATCATTTTCAAAGCAATCTTGTTTTTTGTGTGTATTCTGTCCTAGTAAATGCAGTGATGTACACTGTCTGAATACTCCTTTTCTACTTCACTTTGCTAATGCTGTACCAACTCATCTTGGTTAGCAACAAACTTTTCATACTTGGAGAAGCTCTTTAATCTGTTGTCACAGAATCTCCTGACAATCTTCTTACTCGGAGGATGTCACTATTATTGAATGCAAATGTTTAGCTTAGAGAGGTTAAATCTATAATCAGTCTAACATTATGTGTCACATATTCCCTTTTTAATTTTTCACTTTTTGCCTGTATCTTTTCCTTAAAATGATACAGTATATTTAATGGAAATATTTTCTGGGAGAGTGCAGCATTTTGTTGCATTTATGTAAATGGAATATAACATTGGTCATGAAAATGTTATGATACATAAAAGTCTTTTACTGTTTCTGACTCCATTACACTTAAGAACTCTCTGGCATGTCTGATAGTCTGTTTGTAGCTTGTCATTAAAGTCAACCAGTATTACAAGCTTATCTTCTTTTAGCACATAGATGATAAAGGTATCCATATTTTTATGAAATTTTTCTTTAATTTCTTTAGTATTCATTATGGTGGAAATATAGACACTGATGCTGATAGTGTTTTACTTTCCTACAACTGGCAGTCCAATGTCATAAGCCTTTCAGGAGGCATAAAAGCTTACTAGTTATGTTAAATTTGATTGCAAAACCTATACCAGCTTCTTGATACTCCTCATTACATCAGTTACTCCAGAAAAATCTGTATCTATCTATGAATTCAATAATTTGGCTTTCATTTGCCAGCCTTATTTCACTCATGTCTGCTATTTGTATGTGGTACCTACTGAGTTTTCTCTTAATAAGAACTATTCAGAGACCACGGTGGAGCCAAGATGGCAGACAGAAGACCCATCTTTTTCTGAGTTCAACCCAATGTACCTCAAATTAATGGCAAATCAAGCATCTGAACTAGTTTTGTAGTGACAGAATCCAAAAATATTTGGAGTGTAACAAATTTTCAATAGAAGATAATTTGAAAGATCTTCAGAGATGGTCTGTTTCAATCAAGCATGGAGGAAGGTGGGATCACAGGCAGTGTAGAGACCTGGGCAGTGTGGCATCTGCATTCCAGGAAATCTATAGGGAGGAATCTACAGCAATGTTGGCTACTCTGTCCTGGTCGTGAGTCAGCAGATTAGCTGTAAAATATCCATTGCAAATAGTGAGCCCTTAAACCCCAGAATATCTCAGGACCTTGCCATACCCACCCAGCACTGGAAGTTAGTTAGCACTGATCTGCAGTCACTGTTGCTAGTAGAGGAATCTTGGACAATCTCCCTTTTGCCCTAAAAGCAGATCTCAACCTTTTAAAAAGATGAGCAAAAAAAAAAATGCAAAAAGAACTCTGATCATAGATAGTTTTTATGGAGAAAGAGAAGAACAGATTTGAAACCCTAAGGACACTAACAACAGATTGTCTTGAGATGAAACCTCAAACCTCAAAGGGTGATATAAATTGGTCCCAATCTCACAAGGCTTTCTTGGAAAAATTCAAAATGGATCTTAAAAAGAGAGTTAGAAGAAAAATGGAGAAAGGAAATGATAATTTTGCAAGAGGTTTGGAAAAGGAAATACAGAAATTATCTGAAGAAAACTCCTTACAAAATAGATTTAGTGACATGGGAAAAGTATATAACTCCTTACATAATAGGTTTGACAAAATGGAAAAAGAAAATAACTATTTGAAAATCAGAGTTTGTGAAATGGAAAAAAAAAACTATAGAACAAAACAACTCATTTAAAAATTCAATTGGCCAAATACAAAAGGAGCTAAAAAAAGGTAACTGAAGAAAATAATTCACTAAAAATTAGAACTGAAAAATGGAAATAAATGGCGGATTGAGACATCAAGAATCAATCAAAAATCAATCAAAAGAATAAAAAAAAATAAAAAAAAATAGAAGAAAATGTAAAATACCTCATTGGAAAAACAACTATCTAGAAAATAGATCTAGGACAGATAATCTAAGGATTATTGGACTTCCTGAAAACCATGATAAAAAAAAAAAAAAGAGAATCTAGACATAATATTTCAGGAAATCAACAAGAAAAACTGCCCTGATGTCATAGAATCAGAAGGCAAAATAGCCATTGAAAGAATTCACCAATCACCTCCTGAAAGAGACCCCAAAACGAAAACTCCAAGGAATATCATAGCTAAATTTCAGAATTATCAGACCAAGAAAAAAATATTGCAAGAAGCTAGAAAGAAACAATTCAAATATTGAGCAGCCACAATCAGGATTACCCAGGACCTAGCAATTTCCACCTTAAAGGGGTCAAAGAGCCTGGAATCTGATATCCTGAAAGGCAAAGGAACTTGGATTGCAGCCA
The DNA here is from genome assembly GCF_048593235.1 of Sminthopsis crassicaudata. Classification (NCBI taxonomy): domain Eukaryota; kingdom Metazoa; phylum Chordata; class Mammalia; order Dasyuromorphia; family Dasyuridae; genus Sminthopsis; species Sminthopsis crassicaudata. Next base: position 531,345,307 of record NC_133619.1, on the reverse strand, counting down.
AGAATCAACTATCCAGGTAAATTGAGCATTATCTTTCAAGAAAGAAGAAAGACATTCAATGATACAGTTTAATTTCATTTATTTTTGATAAAAAAACAAAAGGTGAACAAAAAAATTGACCTCCAAATATATAATTCAAGAGAAGCATAAACAGGTCAAAAGGAAAGAACTCTTGAGAACTATGTCTTTGTGATGGGTATATACTTAAAGAGTGCAGGTATAATTTGATTTTACTGTCATAATATAAAAACAAACTAGAGGTGGAAAGAGTATTGTACTGGGAAAAAAGGAAAATGTGGGTAAAACAATGGAAATTATAACTCATTAAGAGGTAAAGAAGACTATTATAATTGACGAAAGGAAGGGAGGGGGATGAACATTGTGTGAATCTTACTCTCATCAGATTTGACTCAAAGAAAGAATATTAGATATTTCACAGAATTTTCACAGAAAAACTTGTCTCACCTTATAGGGCAGTTGGAGGAGAAAGGGAAAAGCAAAGGGGGAGGCTAATAGAAGGGAAAATATAAGTAAGCAAGGGAAAGATACAGGAAAGGGGGAGGAACTGTAAAGGGGAAGGACTGTTTGAGAGAAGGGGTGATCAGAAGCAAAATACTGGTGAGGAGGGAAAGGGGAAAAGTAAAGAAAAAAAGCATAATTTGGAGTAAATAAAATCTTAGGAAACAGAGAATTAATTATTTTAACTGTGCATGTGAATGGGATGAACACTCCCATAAAATGGAAGCAGATAGCAGACTGGATTAAAAGCCAAAATCCTATAATATGTTGTATATAAGAAACACATTTAAAGCAGAGTGATACCATACAGAGTAAAGATAAGAGGCTGGAGCAGCCTATTATGCTTCAGATAAAATAAAAAAAAGCAGGGGTAGCAATCATGATGTCAGTTCAAGCAAAAGCAAAAAATAGATATAATTGAAAGAGATTAGAAAGGAAATAATATCTTGCTAAAAGGTACCATTAACAGTGAAGTAATATCAATGTTAAACATATTTGTACCAGGTGGTATAGTATCCAGATTCCTAGAGGAGAAGTTAAAGGAGCTATAAGAAGAAATTAGCAGAATGGAATATAACAAATCATAGACACAATCAATAATTTCATCCAAGAGAATGACAATAATGAGATAACATACCAAAATTTGTGGGATATAGCCAAAGAGGTTTTTAGGGGAAAATTTATATCTCTTGATGCTTCCTTGCATAATATAGAGAAAGAGAAGGTAAATGAATTTGGGTTTCAATTAAAACACTAGAAAAAGAAAAAAAAATAACCCCCCCCATTAAATACCAAATGTGAAATTCTGAAAACAAAAGGGGGAATTAATGAAATTGAAAGTAAGAAAACTATTGAGTTTGTTTTATGGAAAAAACAGATAAACTTTTAATTTTGACTAGTTAATTTGATTAGAAAAAGGAAAGAAGAAAATCAAATCATTAATTTCAAAAATGAAAAAGGAGAACTTTTCACCAACAAATAGGAAATTAGAGCAATAATTAGGAGCTGTTTTGCCCAACTATATGTTATTAAATTTGATACATTTATTGGATTTAACATACATTTTAACATGTTTAACATGTATTGAATTACTTGCCATCTAGGGAAGGAGGTGGGGGGAAAGAGGGGAAAAATGGAGCACAGGTTTTGCAAGGGCGAATGTTGAAAAATTATCTATGCATATATTTTGAAAATAAAAAGCTTTAATTAAAAAACTCCAAAGACCCCTTCAAATATAGATTGCCCAGATTAACCTAAGAGGAAATACATTATTTAAATAGTCTTATTTTAGAAAAAGAAATAGAACAAGCTATTAATCATCTCCCTAAGAAAAAATCTCCAGGGTCAGATAAATTTACAGGTGAATTCTACCAAATGTTTAAAGAACAATTAAATCTAATGCTACACAAACTATTTGAAAAAAATTGGGAAAGGAGTCCTACCAAATTCCTTTTATGATACAGACATGATGCTGATAACTAAAACACAGAGTCAAGACAGAGAAAGAAAATTATAGATCAATTTCCCTAATTAATATTGATACAATAATTTTAAATAAAATATTAGCAAAGAGATTACAGAAAGTCATCCCCAGGATAATATATCTTGACCAGGATGGTAAGGCTGGTTCAATATTAGGAAAACTATTAACATAATTGACTATATCAATAACCAAACTAACAAAAATTATATAATTATCTCAATAGATATAGAAAAAGCATTTGATAAAATCCAACACCCATTCCTATGAAAAACTCTAGAGAAAATAGGAATAAATGGAGTTTTCCTTAAAATGATTAGTAGCATTTATTTAAAACCATCAGCAAGCATCATATGTAATGGGGACAAGCTAGAACCATTTCCAATAAGATCAGGAGTGAAACAAGGTTGCTCACTATTACCATTACTATTCAGTATTGTATTGGAAATGTTAACTTGGGCAATAAGAGAAGAAAAAAAGATTAAAGGAATTAGAATAGGTAATGAGGAAACCAAATTATCAGTTTTTGCAGATGACATGATGATATAGTTAGAGAACACTAGAGAATCAACTAAAACACTACTAGAAACAATTCACAATTTTATCAAAGTTGCAGGATACAAAATAAATCCACATAAATACATTAGCATTTTTATATATTATGAACAAAGTCTAGCAGCAAGAGATACAAAGAGAAATTCTACTTAAAATAGCTGTTGATAATATAAAGTATTTGAGAATATATCTGCCAAGGGAAAGTAAGGAACTATATGAACACAACTACAAAACACTTTCTACACAAATAAATCATATCTAATCAATTGAAAAATATCAAGTGCTCATGGATAGGCCAAGCAAATATAATAAAAATGACAATACTACCTAAATTAATCTACTTATTTAGTGCCATGACAATCAAACTCCTAAGAAATTATTTTACAGATCTAGAAGAAATAATAACAAAGTACATCTAGAAGAAAAAATGGTCAAGAATTTCAAGCTAATTAATGAAAAATAATGCCAATGAACATGTCCTACCTTTGCTAGACCTAACACTATATTATAAAGCAGCAGTCATCAAAATCATTTGATACTGGCTGAGAAACAGAGTAGTCAATCAATGAAACAGGTTAGGTTCAGAGGACAAAATGGTCAATGACTATAATAATCTACTGTTTTCCAAAGCTGGGACTTTTGGGTTTGTAAAGAATCTTCAGAAGAGGACAATGAAATGAAAAAAAAAAAGATTCTTCTTCCCCAAAGAGTAGTGTTAAATGACTCCCTATCCAGAAATAATTTACAGAAAAACTCAACAAAAGACTTAAAAACTAAATGAAAGATATTGAGGAAAAGAAAAACAAAAAGATTAGGGGGGGAGTTAACCAACTGGAAAAGGAGATATAGAACTTTAAAGAAGAAAATAATTCTTTAATTATTTTAGAATTGGACAAATTCAAATTAGAAAATTAGAATTGAACAAAGGGAAGCGAGTGAAGTTGTAAGAAACCAAGAAATAACAAAATAAAATATAATGAATGAAAAAATGGAACAGAATATGAAACATAAGAAAAATAGCAGATCTGGAGAACAGATCAAGGAGAGAAAATGTAAGAATAATTGGGCAACCTGAATGCTGTGATCAAAAATTATGGAAGAAATAATTAAAGAAACTTGTCCTGGAATGATAGAAAACAAGGGGAAGGTAAAAAAAGGAGAAAAAATCTACTGATCACTACTTCAAAGACATTTTATATGTAAAACACATTGGGATATTATTGCCAAAATTTGAAGCCCCCACATCAAAGAGAAAACTTTGCAGGAAAAAAAAAACAAGCCAAAATTAAATACTTTGGGACTACAATTAGAATTGTACATAATTTAGCAGCAAGTATGATAAAAGACCACATGTTCTGAAATAATATATATCAACAATCAAAAGAACTATGCCTGCAACTAAAAAAAAATCATGTTGAACAACAAGAAATTGGACATGGAACAAACTTGCAGATTTTCAAGACTTTCAGTGAAATCTGAACTTAATAGAAAATTTAACATATAAAAGCCAATATCAAAGATTAATTTCAAAGAACTCCACAAGGACAAATTGTTTGCTTGTTTTTTACATGAAAAGATATACCTTATGTTTAAGATTAGTATATCTTAACACTAATGGGGTACCTCAAAAGAAAGATTGGGACAGAGCTGAGTTTGATGTAACTGTAAAAGGCAAGACTGTTTAGGAAAAGGTAAAAATGGCATAAGAAATAATGGGGAAGGAATAAGATAAAATGGTCTATAGAAGGATAGATAGATTTATGGCAGTGGGACAAGGTGTACAGATTAATAGAAAGGTATACAGAGGGAGGTAAAAGGTGTGAAGGAGAAAAAAAGGAGGGATCCAGGGCTGGGAGAGGTTAAATAATAACAAGGCAAGTTAAGGAGTAGAATTAAAGGAAAATAGTAGTGATAGGAAATAAGAGATATTCACAAACAATATAACAAAGATCAGGAGTGGAATTCATTAGGAAAAAAAGTAGAGCTAGTAATCATTGATCTCAGACAAAGTCCAACTTAAAGATTCAGTCAAGAGAGAAATCAATATTATATGTCAGCAATATTAATATTGTTTTATATGCATGTTTCCATATATGTAAATGTGTATATATGTATGTATATTTGTGTATCTGTGTTTGTACATACATACATATACATATACACACAACACACACACACATATATATAATTCGATGCTTAACTATAGCCTTCTTGGGGGAGATGAGGAGATGAAAGAGGAAAAAAAGAATAAAGGAAAAATTGCATAGCAGAAAATGAAAACATAATCTTCAAGGAAGAAAAGAAAAGATGAATAGTCATGAATACATAATTTCTACTATTATTACATATACTTTCTTGAAATGGAAATTTATAGTTATATATTATTATGAATTTCCTAATGTTCTGCTGGGCACATTTTAAAATTTTCTTTTTCTCTATTTTATGTTGTATTTAATTTTAAATGAAAAAATATATACAAAGTTTAGAGATAAAATATATTTTTAAAAAGCTGTTTATACCTAAGGAACTACCGATTTCTACTCCTGCTTCAGTCCATTGAGAAGATTATCCTATGCCTTGAACCATTTAGGTATAGGATTCTGACTACAACTCTCAGTTTATCTGCATATGCTCTACATTAGATCAGCAGAGGACTTCAAGGTTGGTAAAATAATAAAGAAGTGAAATAGCAAAATATTTAAATAATAACATAGTAAAATAATTACAAAGTAAAATAACAGATGATGGGTACTATGCATGAATTGGATTTAAGTGAGGAACAGTTGTAAAAAGTCAATCTCTATTCCAAAGCCATTGCAGTCCATTGGCAATACAGAAGTCAAGGTGATGATAGTCCAGGTTGCAATGGATGATCTTGTGTCTTCAATATCTGCTCAACTCTGAACACTCCACAACTTTTGTTTCCACTGCCCTTGCTCTTATACAAACATTCCACTGGGGATGGTCCTCACATATTTGAAGAATATATTCCCCTATCTAACTTACAAGTTTGAGTTCTATCAGCACCCTCAACCTGTTTTAGTCCTTCTGACAAAATAATTTTATTAGGGAGTGGCAGCTGTGCATGTATAGATTCTTGGAGACATAGGTGAGAGTTGATGATAAATAAACACTGAAGGTGTTATATGAAAAGGACTCAGCATGCCATTAGTGAGAGAGACTGGTCCTCCCTGAACACCCTATATATTACAATAGGGATATGTTAAATATACACAGATACTCTAGTATAAAATGATATATGTTAAATTCATTTTAGAAATATCCAAAATATAGTACTAGGTAAAATTTGGCAGCTGAAGGAGCAGGAAGGAAGATAAGGGAAAAGAAAGAAACAAGGGAAGAAGAAAGAAAGGAGAAAGGAAAAAAGAAAAAAGGAAGGAAGAAAGGAAAGAAGAGAGGGAAGGAGGAAAGAACAAAAAAAGAAAGGATGATTATTTAGGGCATGAACTTAAGTTTAGGATGTTGCTGGAACACCCAATTTTGATGAGAGTTTGAAGCTTAGACAAATTTGAGATATATTCTGGTTGTCATCTGTATAAAATATGATAGTTAAAGCTATGGGAATGAATCAAGTTTTCAGAAGATAAGGAAATATATTTTGTATTATCTTACATTATTTGATCCTTTCAATCTATATAAATTTAGTTAAAAGACAAAATAATGTGGAAAAAAATCCATACCCTCAATTTAGCTAAAGTCTGTCATAGAGTTATTTTACAAAAACTTGAAAAGAAATTCTGACCATAAAAGCTCTTCCTGAGCTTTTCATAAGAAGTTCTTTACAACTCACATTTTACACTAATCATGAAACAAAAGTTGAAGAAATTCTATATATATAATTGGAGTGAGAGTTAGGGAAACATGTAGTCAATTCATTCTATCCATCATTTCTCTCTTTCCCCTTGCTAGATATCCTCAAAAACTCTGACCCTGATGCACAGTCCTAATTTCACACTAACTTCCTCTTTTTTCAACAAACTCTGAGGGTTTTTAGTAATAACCTTTCAAGTTTTAAAAGGTTTTAAAGCAAAAAGTGTTACCTTGGAGCTATTACAATATTTTATGGTACCATTTGTTTTTACAGGACAGTAATTTCCTCTTAATCCTGCCCTAGGCCCATTGAACTTTTCCTTCTTTTTAAAAATTTTATATTTTTTGGGTTACATTCTAAATTCTAAACAGTCTCTTTCCCTCCCTTTCCACCTCTTACTAGAGAAGATTTCTCTCTCTCTCTCTCTATCTCCGTCTCTCTGTCTCTGTCTCTCTGTCTCTGTCTCTGTCTCTCTGTCTCTCTCTGTCTCTGTCTCTCTCTGTCTTTCTGTCTCTATCTCTCTCTGTCTCTCTGTCTCTGTCTCTGTCTCTATCTCTGTCTCTCTGTCTCTCTGCCTCTCTCTCTCTGTCTCTCTGTCTCTCTCTGTCTCTCTGTCTCTCTCTGTCTCTCTCTGTCTCTCTCTCTCTGTCTCTGTCTTTCTCTCTCTCTCTCACATACGTAGCTAAGTTGTTATTAGAGCATTCAGTTTAAAGGGACATTAGCTATGTTATCTTGAACTAGTTACTTAACCCTGTTTGTCTCAGTTTCCTCATCCATAAAATAAAATAGAGAAGGAAATGGCAAAACACCATTATTATCTCTGCAAGAAAACTCCAAATGGATTCATGGAGAGTCAGACATAATAAAACAACTATATATTTAATTTTACTATTGATGTTCAAAGGAGACCCTAAAGATTGGGGTTGCAGACTGGTGTCAAGTGGTGTCTCAAAAGAATTTGCATCTTAAAGTAAAGGGGCAAAGTTTGTTACAATTGTAATTGAAGCAGGTCATATTCCAAAAGAATTTTAGCAAAGTACTAGGAGCAAGAAGATAAATTTATAGGAACAGTTATCTGGCAGTCAGCAATGTTTGCAGGACTATACTAGAGTATTCCTAAGGCCAGAAGACTTTAGGATTATTGTCAGAAAGACAGTTAGAGCAAAAGCACTGCTAAAGTCAAGGGGTCTCAGGATTACTACTATCTTTCCCCTAGAAGCTGCACCACCTCCATGTATCCTATCATTCCCCTCTTAAACATTTTGAGACCGAAATTCATTTGGGACAAAAGGACAGAGGTCTCATCTTCTGGAGGTGCTTTGGGCTGATAAAGAGTGGCCCTGCCTAGGGGGTCCAGACTGAGGAAGGGAGACACACGACTTGAAGGTAGTGGCAGCAGGGGGTGCTGAGTGTCAGACACAGAAAAAAAATGATATTTCAGTTGACCAAGTCATTTGAAGTTCATGGCTTGGAGTCTGGAAGAAACAAATCTCACAAGTAGAATAAAAGTGCAGAGGGAAAAAATGAGCAAAATAAATGAATAAATAAATAAATAAACAAATATAGAGTTAGTATAGAGGTTTCTAGGGAAGGTGACCAAGGACCCCACCCAGAGGAAGACCTGGGGGGGGAATAGATGAGGCCATCATGAAGGTCTCCCATCCAACCAATTTAGTGCTCAGGTAGCCTAAGGTACAAGCACCATAGTATTTAAAAGTGTTAAGCATTAGGTAAAGAGGATGACAGGCAGAGTGAAAAAAAATAATTAATCTTCAGTGCCTGAGCCACAGATTGGGTTTTGTGGGAAGTGAAGGTGGGGCTACTGTCCTTCTGGAAAGAGCTAGGCAGGCCAAAGCGAGGTATGGTTTCCATTAGCAAAAAGTGAGCCTTTTCAAGATTGCAAGGGAAGGCTTTTACCCAGTTAGTAAAAGGTGTTGTCAACAAAAACCAAAAGCAGTTTGAAGGGGATATATGTGTAAAATCAATCTGTCATCAGTCCTCCTCTGGAGGGACTTCAGGATAGGGGGAGGTTTAATAGTCCCTTCAGGATTTTTCAAGAGATTGGAGAGCCTTTGCTCAATTCTAGAGCTCTGATGAGGGCAATGGGTTTGGCTCTCTGAGCAGAGGTTCTGGGTGGGGGGGCAGTGGTTTAGCCTCCAAGGGACTGTTAAAGACTACTGCAGAGTAACCTGCCTCCCTTTCACTGTTTTCAAAAAAAACTGGACCCATCAGTAAATCATTCACTGTTTAGGTTGTGAGAGGAATGTCCCTTTAGTCGGGTCTATCAGAGTGGACAGTTTCCTCACAATTGTGGATGATGTCACCCAACTGAGTGCTGTCAGGGAAGAGAATGGCAGGCTTGAGAGTCTGGAACACTCTGATATCAGGGCATCTAACAAGAGAGCCTGACACCTGGCAAGCCTTCCATTAGCAAGTCACTGACCAGCTTTGCTTCCAAAATGCTCTGAACCTGTGGGGAGTGAGAATCTCCAATGGTTGGTCTAGGGTGAGCTTGGAGGCTTCCTCAATTAGAAGGGCTGTGACAGCTATCTCTAAGGCAGGAGAGTCACCCCAAAGACACCAAGTTAAAAAGCCTTGGCCTGACCAGGACCCTCGTGGAGGGAGGAAGTGTGTCAGGGTTTTGAATAGCTACAAAATCTAGCTGGGCCCAGAAAAGTATGCAGTTGTTGAGTATTTTTTATTTATTTCTTTACTTTTTTGAGGCAGATTCAGGGAGTGACGAGATCTAAACAATACCTAAGGTGTTTCAGATTTTGTTTCAATAATCAATAGAATAACAGTTGGGTCACATAGACAGTGTCTTGATTGACATACAGATTTCATATATATATATATATATATATATATATATATATATATATATATATATATATATATATATAGTCATTTTACTAATTGTTTAGGATAAAATGACTATATATTTTCAGACTGAAAACAGCAAGATCTTATGTACTTGTACTGTGCTCATGGCTTCTATTGACCACTTCCTTTGATTATAGAAATTTACTATAAGAGGATAAAACAGGGACATGATTATAATAGTATGAAAATAAGTCCTTCAGGCTTCAGTCTCAGAGCACATTTATAACAGGGTAAAGCCTCGTTAGCTCTGTTTGACAATCAATCATGCAGTAACAATTCCATCTCATAACCAGACTCAGGAATGATCAGGTGGGGAACAAAAAACAGAATTGGGAAACTGAGTCAGAAGAATTAACCCATGAGTAGAGACTAAGGTTGTCCTCTCAGCTCTTGCCCATATAAGACCTCTACCTGTAAAAGTTCAGAAAGGTATCCCTCTGAGTAACTTACAGCATTTCTCTAGAATCGTGGGTTACTGACTTAATTATCCATCAGGCAATCATATTCAAATTCAAAACTCAAAAGAATATCAGTTACAGTCCCAAGAGATTTTATCTCTAATAGCAAATTCTATTAATTACAGGTTAGGGCTAGATAAATTATTTTATTTTATTTTTTAATTATAGCTTTTTTTTTTACAAGATAAATCCAGTAATTTTTCAGCATTGACCCTTGCAAAACCTTCTGCTCCAACTTTTCCCCTCCTTTCCCCTACCCCTTCCCCCAGATGGCAGGTAGACCAATACATACTAAATATTTTAAGTACATACATTATTTTAAAAAGTTTACCATTATTTATACACATAGGAGATTTTGTTTAATATCTTTTATTATGTTTAAACTCATCCTGGTGCAAAGGATAAATCATTAAATAAACCTATGAATTCTTAGTAAACATATTCCTTTTTTGGGAACAGTAAATCCCAATCAAGTTCATTTCTCAGGGCTGATGACCTTGCTTATCCTGATGGTTTCATGAAAACTGGCAAAATTATAAATTAAGGGGAGTTGACAGAGATCTAAAAGAAAGGACTGAGCTTGCTGCTGCCTACCTCATCTATTGGCTTCCCATGGGCTGTGCTGTTTTATATCTCCCCTCACTCTGTGAAGGGAGAAAAGGGTGTTGCACACCTTCATACTTGAAGGCAAATTGATACGTCTTTCATTTTAGCTCTCTTATTCCACACATATAGTAATTACCAATTTTAGGTTTAACCTGATGACAACAACTCCAAATAATTTAGTTAACAAACTTAGACTTTCACAATAGCCAAATAGTCTTAGTTGTGATTTCCTCTTAATTTTCTAGCAAAGTGGAAATACCTAATTCCCTAAATTACATTTACAAAGCATTAAAAAACAGGATTAGAAAGGCTAAATAAACTTTCCACCTTCTTTAATTGTTCAGTTTATTCTGTCCCCAAGCTGTGTCAGTTTTGAAGTCTTCAGGGAGGGTTTCAGCTTCTCCTCCTGTTCCATAAGTTTTCCTGTTGTTTTAGGGAGAAAACATAACAATTTAAAAAACTGATATAGAACAGAATATCAAATAAATGAATAGGGGTATTGTTTTATAGTTAATTTCCAATTTTAACATACACTCCACATTCAAAGTTATTTTTAAATTGACTTTAGTTTATAGATTCCTTAAATTATAATTAAATATTCCAGATAAACTGAATTACCATTTGGTTATATTCCTATTCACATAAACTATTTTCTTTTCTTTTTATTGATAGGACCTCCAGAAGTCTGAGTCCAGATAATAAATAAGCAAAATAGTAGCAAATTGCTTTTTTGTTTTCCTAAAGTTCCTAAACTCTTAAATCTTCTATTAACACTATCAGTGAAAATAGATTATAACTTACATATCTCTTTTACTATCATGTCTCAAATAACAAATTTCACTGAACTGAATATATTTTCTTTTTCTACCTCTCACCCCTCTAACTATGTAACCCTGCTGCAATCAGGGAAAGAAGGAAGAAGAGACTCTTTTTTCCCCTATGAACTATCATTCTGGTCCTGGGGACCCAAGCATAATAATCATAATTTAGTGGAATTTGTTTCCAAATTATTTTAAACATACACACACACACACATACACACACACACACTCATTTATTTCAATATTGGCATTGTATATTGGTCACATCTAAAAATCCATATAAAGTCATAAAATAAAAAGCAATTATATCCAATAAAACAGTTAACATTCATATAGCATTTGCTTCATGCTAAGTATTTTGCAATCATGTAGTCTTTACAATAGCCATTATTATTTTTCTTTGCAATCAAAACACTTGACAGAGATAAAATTATTTGCCTTAAATTACATAGCTAATAAGCATCTATAATTGAAACAGAGATTGATGGGCTTACTAATGCAAGAGTCTGAATGTCTTTCTCACTTCACACTGTCATGCTTGATGTTTCCAGGGGTACCTGGATTCTTCCCAGGCAGTTGTTGGACAGAATCTACTGAAGGCTGGGGTGGCTGGCATCAGGATCTCCCTTTAATTGTAGTTTCAGGTATGAGGGCTCAGGGAATGCTGCCCTAAGGCCTGACCTTCACTACATCCCCACCCCAAATTGGGTTGGGGAGGTGCTTGGGCAAATTGTAGGGTCCCCATGGTTGTTGCTGCTTCCCTCATTTCTATAAGTGAGGCAGAATTTGAGTTTTCCTATAGTTCTCCGGCATTTCCTTTTTCCAATCTGATTTTGAGATGAGAGGGATTAAGAGAGCAACATGAGCTATATCGATCTTGTTAACAATCCCAACAACTGAGAAACATTCAAACTTTGGGGAGTGGTGCATGCTGAGTAATCAGGGTTGTGGAGAGAGTCTGGCCCAATGGAGTATAAGGGGACTTTGGGCAAGATAAGAGTCAAGGAAGATTAGTAAAAAGTTATTTACTTAGTTTTTTTTTTTTTTTTTTCACTCCCTTCTTTCAGAATGAGGTAAATTCCTGGGATTATTCCCAATGTCTCAGAAATTTTTCTTGAAATCTTAAAATAACTAATTGCCAAACTTCTTAATCATTGCTCTCAAAACCTTGAGAATCTGCTAAAATGTTATTTTAGTGGTTCTATAATTTTTACTAGCTAACTTTTTATTTCTATAGCTCCTAGATTGGATGGAACTAGGATCTACAGGAAAAAAAAAGCCAGGCTTTTCCCTTTTTAAGGTGGCACACAAAGAAGGGTTAAGAAATCTTTCCCAGAATTCTAACTACAGCATTGAAGTTGTTTTCCTTGCTGGCATATTTTAAATCTTTTCAGGTAACAGAATCCACCTCACAGAAGAAACATGACATAGAAATTCTGTACAGAGAAACAGAAACAGACAAATGACATATAAGAAAACTGTCTCATCTTTGCCAAAAGTCATGTTTTTCTTTTTCCTGTAGTGCCTCAGCCTCTTCCATTATCCTAGGGAAGGTGAAAAGGTGGCAAGGTTTAATTTGTCATGAATTGCAAGAATTTCCAAGTCTGGATATCCCCAGGTGAAGAAAATTTGCTGAGCATGGAGCTCATCAACGCAGACAAGCCTTTTTTATTGTTTCTGGGTGTCCTAACTATAGGATTGAGGGAGAAAAGAATGGGGGGTTTATCTTGACAAGGAGGAGATAAAACCAGGGGAGACCAGACTCTCCCCATAGTTGCCACCAAATAAGTTGGGATTGCAGATCGGTGTCGGAAGGTGTCTCAAAAGAATTTGCAGACTTGAACCCATCTCCAAGTCAAGGGGCAAAGTCTGTTATATTTGTAACGCCCATTGAAATGGGCTAAGTTCCAAAATAATTTAGCAAAGTACAAGAGCAAGGATATACATTTATAGGAAAAAGAGACACCAGGAGCTTCATGTTATTTATTTGGTAGTTTTATGAGTTAATAGGTAGGTTTGAGGGGTGGTTTATTCACTATTGTCTCAGGAACTTTATTATCACAGACTAACAGACTGTTTATCTGACAGTCAGTAATATTTGTAGGACTATACTATAATATTCCTAAAGCCAGGAGACTTTAGAATTGACAGATTGTTAGAACAATAGCACTCCTAAGGCCAGGGGACTCAGGGTAACTGCTATATTTCCCTTAGAAGCAGTACCCCATGCACCCTATTAATACTATATGTCAGTACCCCATGCACCCCATTAATACTATATGTCCTTCCATATATTGGTTCTTTCTCTGGAAATAGAAAGTTCCTGTTATCAAAGAATTTACAATATAATCCAGCTTGTTTTGAAAGTATATGTTTCTATGAAGGCACTAGGTGAGACAATGGATAGAGTTCCAAATATGACCTAGAAACAAACTATCTGTGTAACCCTGTTGCCTCAGTAAAATAAGCTGAAGAATGAAATGGAAAACCACTTCAGAATCTTTGGCAAAAAACAAAACAAAACAAAAAACTCAAAAAGCCTCAATGACCTCAACAACAACTGAACAACAATAATTGCATTCTATAGCCTTGGACAAAGGTGTGCTGAAGGTAGCTAGAAATGGCTCATAAGAATAGATCTTTACATTTTCATTGTGAGCATTTATACCTTAGAAATTACCAGAGGTTACAAATCATGCCTTGATTTAGTAGTTTGTTGCTTGTCTTGAATTAATAAAGTGAAGGGGAACAAGTTAAAAAGACAAATTAAACTTAAAAGTAGTGTATTTCAAACCCTCCTTCATTTCTTTCAACCCTCAAGCTAATTGCTGGGTCTAGAGACAAAAAAACCTAAGTATAAATATGACCTCAGATACTCCTAGTTATATGACTCTGGATAAGTATCTCACGCTCTGCCTCAGTTTCCACAAATGTAAAATGTAGGCAATAATAGCACCTATTTTTCAGAGTTGTTGTGAAGATCAAATGAGACAATATTTGTTTAAAAAATATATAGGACAGTGCCTGATACATAGTAGGTGCACTTTTCTATAGAGAAGAAAAAGTTTTCTTACTAATTATCTAAGATTATTCATTGCAATCTATGAATTTCTTTTTAATGTTATTAATATTCTTATAGTTATTTTAGTTTTGTTTTTTTTTTAGTCTGTATCACTTGTTAATCTTTATATGTTCTTCAGAATTCCTTATATTTTTCAATTTTTATGAAATAATAATATAGCATTAAATTCATAGTACCTCATTTTTAGGCAACACTTTTCTTTACAGGAGCCTTATGAGACTGGTAGAACAAGTGGTCAGAGCTGTGAATTTGGTATTAAAAAAATTACATATGTTGACAACTATATTCTAACAATTTATTTCTCCTGTAATCATATATATTTTAAAAAATTTTCTGGGAAAAATTTTTGGGTTTCTAGAGAGTGCCAAAGGAGTCCATGACTTAACAAAAAGTTATAACCCCTTGCACTAGATCTTCCATGTTATCTCAGCCCTGGTCAATGTGCTTTCCATTATACTTCCACATTCCCCTTTGCAACATAACAGCATGGAATGCTAATGATGGAGAGAGGAATGCAAAGATCCAAATCATAAAGAATTCAAGACCTATTTGTTTAAATTGTGTATTTTGTTAATTATTTTGATTAAAAATACTTCTCTTCTGATAGGTAGGCTACTTGTTTCCCAGCAACATTCACATTTTTGGGTTTCTAGAGATTGCCAAAGGAGTCCATGACTTAACAAAAAGTTATAACCCCTTGCACTAGATCCTCCATGTCATCTCAGCCCTGGTCAATGTGCTTTCCATTATACTTCCACATGCAAAGATCCAGATCATAAAGAATTCAAGACCTATTTGTTTAAGTATTTTGATAATTATTTTGATTAAAAATAGCTCTCTTCTGAGAGGTAGGCCACTTGTTTCCCAGCAACATTCAAATAAAAGCCCAATTAACTTTAATCTCCTGGGAAAGATTATTATTCTATATCATGTAATAAATCATGAGACAAATGATGTGTTGAAGTAATTTCTAGAGGGAGCCCAAATGACAGAAAACATATTTATTGGGATTTGAAGAGTTCAAAATTTATCCTTCAAGTGAGTCAAAAACAAATGTCTCTAGGGTTTAAGATTTACTCATCCTAGACTCTGGAATTTTAGAATCCAAAAGAAGAATAGCACTCAGCCCAATGTTCTTTGAATAGAAACTTTTGGATTTTTATTAAAAATTTTAGTTTTTAAAAAATCTCTATTGTGTAGTTCATGTAAAATCAAAGTTTAATGGGTTGTACAGTCCTTTTAAGAATCTTGTCCAATATGTGTTCACCTTGAAAAATTATTTTCCTTAGCTGTTAATTTTTATATAAATATACTTGACTTGTCCTTTGGCAAATATTATAGAAAAAAAATTCTAAAACCTATGAATATGGTACTTGCATTTTATAAGATGAATATTCTAAAATCAATGTCCTCCCTGCAATACATAGCAGGGAAGCATTCTAAAGCCACATATCAAAATAGGTGCAGAGAAACAGCTAACCTTGAAACCAGAAAACATTTTTTAAGGATAAAATTGAAGCAGCTAACTTGAAAGCAAAATGAAGTTAGATTACATGGATAAAATACACCAATATGTTGTGTATCATCAACTCACATTTTCTGACCCTTCTATAAGTTAATAGGTTGAATAGTGTGGAAGAAAATAGTCTACAATATGCATTTACCTAAAGTCTGTGAATCATATCTATGGTTTTATAAGCATTCTTTGTAAATGGATTATGATAACCAGAGCTCATTCTACTAAACAGAACTCTCCCTGCCTTAAGCAATTTTTGATTCATATTTGACAATAATTTAAACAAAAGATGAAGAAATTCTACAGCAAAACAAAACAAAAAGCATGTAATTTTCAGTTATGATATAAATTGTTTACCAAAGGGAGAAATGGTAATGAATATACAGCCTTGAAGAAAACTGGAATTTTCCAAAAACTAACAATCTTTGCTCTCTTGTCCTAATTGAAAGTTCTGATTTTCTCATCAACTAAGCTAATGTAGTCAACTACTCAAGAGAAACAAGGGAGGACAAGGGCATTATTACAACATTCATTCTTACTGTTACACAGGGGAGGAATTAAGTGATTGTAGACTTCCACAATAATTGTCAATATTTTCCAGCTAATCAGTTAGTACTTAAAGAAATTAATTCACTGGAAGGTCAAAGCTTAAATACACATAATGAGACGATGGGATTCATTGGGAAATACCATGATGTTGGGAAAGATTAAAGGCAAAAGAAAAAGGGGATATCAGAAAATGATATGGGTAGATAGTGTCATAGAAACAATGAACATGAACTTGGATAGAGTTTGAAAAATAATGGAGGACAGAGAATTCTGGTGTGCTAAGGTCACAAAAAGTTAGACACAACTGGATGACTGAACAACAACAAAATTTTCCAGCTAAGGAAATCAGATCATGAAAGTTTGTGATTGATTTGTCTTTAATTCTCATAAGTCCTTTGCAAAATTCTGATTAGCACTGACCATTTCTAAAATCTACTACTATTCTATCTCCTACACTACTCAACCACTGGTTCCAGTGCTGATCCTGAAATTCCTGTCCAAGCCCCATTTTTCTTACCACCTTCAGGGTATAACATGGGAAAATATGGTATCCATATGATTTAGAGTTGGAAGTGATCATAACGTCCACTTATAAGTGAAACAAAAGTCCAAAAAGACGTGACTTGTTCAAGATCATGAAGGTTA
Organism: Sminthopsis crassicaudata; assembly: GCF_048593235.1. Taxonomy (NCBI): domain Eukaryota; kingdom Metazoa; phylum Chordata; class Mammalia; order Dasyuromorphia; family Dasyuridae; genus Sminthopsis; species Sminthopsis crassicaudata. Next base: position 531,328,361 of record NC_133619.1, on the reverse strand, counting down.
TATTGTGTCAAAGCCAAATGCTAACATGTTTAGTTCCCACTAATCTTTCTCATAGGTTCAGTGTGTAAGTTTAAAAAATACTCATCTGATACTATTTGAATAGAGAATACCCTCTGATATATGCTGTGTGGCTCCAGGCCAGCAATCAGCAATTGGGTTAGAATCATTTTAACACTAATAATCAGTCACATACTGAACCCAAGTGAGTCTGCCATCCTGCTTAGAAAACCTTAGAACTCATATATATATAAATTAATTTTATAATTATAACACTTTTTGACAGTACATATGCATAGGTAATTTTTTACATTATCCCTTGTACTCCCTTCTGTTCTGAATTTTTCCCCTCCTTCCCTCCATCCCCTCCCCTAGATGGCAGGCATTCCCATAATATTAAATATCTTATAGTATATCCTAGGTACAATATATATGTGCAGAACCGAATTTTGTTGTTGTTGTTGCAAAGGAAGAATTGGATTCGGAAGGTAAAAATAATCTGGGGAGAAAAACAAAAAATGCTAACAGTTTACACTCATTTCCCAGTGTTCCTTTTCTGAGTGTAGCTGATTAGGAACTCAGATATATTTTAAAGGCTGTTTTAGTGTGTGTGTGTGTATGTGTGTGACTTTCCTCTGAAATATTGAATAGAAAGGGAAGAAACTGGGTAACTTTATATATTTATAAACCTAGAGTAAGCTAGAAAGTAAAATTTTTTGAGGAGAGGAAAAGAATTAAAAGCTTTTCATGAAGTTGAAATCCATATTTTGATTGGGACATCTGATGAGTTGAAGGCAGTTAAGATGGTAAAAAGGTCCAAACTCATGAGGAAAAATTCCAATAACATTAAGGAAGGAAATAAGAATGCTACTTATATGTACTGTATACTTTATAAATATATTATCCTTATAAGAGTTCTGGGAGGTAAATGCTATTATTGCCCCATTTTACAATTGAGGAAATTGAGGCAGCAGGAGTTATATGACTTGCCTATGGGCACACCTCTAGTAAGAATCTGAAATATTTTTTCCTGACTTTAGGTACTAGTGCTTTATCCACTGAGGCACCTAGCTGTCTCATATTCAAATATTTGAAATGCTGTCATGTAGAAGAGTATTTAGATTATTCTCTGTTTTGCCCGATATTAAGTAAAAAATACATGTTTTTCTAGTTTGACTTAATTAGACATGTGTAGAATCATCCTATGAAGGTTAATTGTTTCTTCAATGCCAAACAATCTAAGACAGAAAGTAAGCAATCAGAGATTAGAATATTTCATTTAGTGTACACCAAATATACATATATAGTATTTATAAAATCTGAATACTTGATTGGAATTACATTAATAATTGATTATAAGCAGATTTCTCCTAATAAGCCATTAGCCAATTGTTTTTAAGGAGATGGAGACCTCTTTAATTACCAGTTTTCTTGGTCTCAAATGACTTTGAGTTGTAAATTTAATTAGCCAACTATTTACTCTAATTACTTTTGAAAACTTTAAATGGAATTATAAATATCACACCTTATAGAGACAGCTATCACCCACTAGAAATGAGTGTTCACCAAGGAATTCTGGGATAAACACTTTCAGAATACTTGGATGTTATTAACATATACTTGTTAGCTTCAGTAAGTAGCATAATATAATGAGGAAGCCTTTAAATTCATAGTCTTTAACACCTTCTAAAACAATGGAAAGTATTTAAGTATACATGCATGTATATGGGCACTTAGAAGATTAGGAAAATCTTGCAGAGATTCAGAAGGCTACTTTCTATAGGGAGAGGGTGAAGAGTTGTTAATATTCATTGGTTAATGAAAATGAATAATCAAGGCCAGCCAAGTGACGCAGTGGATGGAGCACCAATCTTAGAGTTAGGAGGACCTGAGTTCAAATGTGACACTTAACAATTACTAGCTGTGTGACCCTGAGCAAGTCACTTAATCCTGATTTCCTCACAAAACAGAAAGAAAGAAAGAAAGAAAGAAAGAAAAAGAAATGAAATGAATAATTATTCATGTAAAAATTAGATACCTCTTGAGTATCAGGGAATCAAGATCATTAAGTTGTTTTGTTTTGTTTTCTTCTAGTATCTTTTCTGACTTTGCTTTACATTCCAGTAAGTCCCTTGTCCTGCTGTGATTAGGAACATTCTTGACAGAGATTATAAATAAAGAAGAAATTCACCTGATAAATGAACTAAGCCATAGAGGTAAGCAAGGATCCATGAGCAAGGAAATTCAGGGAAGTAAATTGAGCATTTTTTCCTTTTAAAAAGTTTTGAGTTTTCATTTACTCTTCCTTCTTTCAGGTCAAGGGCATTTTTCTTGGTGGTGCTATGGAAATCCTTGGTTGTTTTCTGTTATTGATCCCTTTAAGTGGAGCCAGAGGAAAACAAAATATACCTATGAGCTCAGCAAGTGTGATTTCACTCAGGGGGAAAATAGGCTAGGAGGAAAATAAAATGGAAAATTGCCAATCTGAGGTAGGGGACAGAACCAAGATGTCAGAGAGAAGCCAGGAAGTTGTTTGAGCTGCCCCCCCCCCCCCCATTTCCCTTAAAAACAACATGGAACCAAGCCTCAGAACAGATTCTGGAATGACAGAATATAAAAAGACAGAATGAAACAATTTTATAGCTCAAGATAGTTTGGAAGGACTTCAGGAAAGGTCAGTCTTACTTGGATGAAAAAGAAATACAGCCCACCACAGATAATGTCCAGGCAAACCAACCAGAGGTCCTAGCCACACCTAAATAAGTAACCAATGCCTGTTGATCTTGGCTCAATGAGACAGTATCTCAGCAGACCAGTGATAGAACTTCCCATCTAAGTGCAAAGGACAAACTGCCAGCCTGGGCAAGCAGGAAAATTGCCAGGCCAATACAGAATTAATTAATCTCTGGACTGGAAGGGAACACCAAAGATCATCTTGTGCCACCAACTTTTGAATAAGAAAGTCCCTATGTAATACCATTAGATTGTAAGTTCCTTGAGGGCAAGGATTGCCTTTTGCCTTTCTTTGTACCTCTAGTACTTGGTACAGTGCATAGTACATGAAAGGTAATTCATAAATGCATATTGACTGACAATGATCATTGGTCAGGGCCAACAACAAAGTGTGATGATATGGGTACATATTATTGAAGTGGCACATTGGGTTCCTCTACCAGAAGCATTCTGACCATGGCCTCCAGCTACTAGTTACTCAAGGACTTGGACATCCCCTGACTTTTTCTAAAGGACTTTTGAGATAGATTCATAAACTAGGCATTTCAGAGGCATTAATGGGCAAAATCCCTTACATTCTGAGCAGGCTTCCATTGGAGCAATTATTTAATGCCATCAAAACACAATCACACTCTGTAATCTTTAAAAAAAATTAGTTTCTTCCTCTATAAATTTGGAATAACTTGTGTAATTATTTACATGATAAGAATGTTTGGGGATAATAATGGCACACATTTACATAGTGTTTTGTAGTGTAGGAGGTAGTGTAAATTTTGTTATTCCTCTTTCACAACCAAACTCTGAGAGGTTAAGGGATTTTGTATTTATATTCCGAACAACTAGTTGCTCTTGTATGCCCTTTGTTTTCAGTGAGGATCAATGCAGGGTGAAGTCTTGACTCATGTGTGAATTGGATATGAATGAAGCAGAGTTGCAGAGTTGTAGGTTTAACTTTTCCAGAGTCATCAAAGTCAAATGGCAAGATAAAAAGTTAACACTGGCAATGTCCTGAGATGTAGTGGATTACCTTAGACTGATGGCAGACAAAGTCCTAAGTGCTCCACAGCAACTCCTTCTGCCACCTTTGTTCCTGTTGAGAAGTTGTTCTTATCTGCCCATTCCATCAGAGGAAGTCTTGTGGTAGTCATGTTTGTGATAGTCACTCCCCTCCTTAATTTATCAATAGGTTTGAGACCCCTTTTTACCCTCAACTTGGTTTAGGCTGTCTACCAGTTTACCAGGGTATAGCCACTGCTCATGCTACATCTTTTTGGAACTATAGTTTAGTTCAGTGCCAGATAGACACTAAAGTTGGATGAGCAGTCTTAAAAAGGGACTCACACTTAAAGGTGTTTGTTCTCCTTTTATAATCCACATATCCAAATAACAAGCACATTAAATAGCACATAGTAGGTCACAGTAGGTGCTTAATAAATGCTTTTTGATTGATTGATACAGAATTTGAATCTAGGTCTTGACTTCAAATCTTTAAACAATATCCCTTTCATCAAAAGATAAATAAAATCACAAATATAATTTCCCTTACTGTCAACAGTTCAAAAGAATTTATCATGTTTTAGATACTGTGTTAAATGCAGCAGATAAGGCTAAAGATTGTAACTTCCTTCAATGAGTTCATATTCAATTAAGAACAGAGCATGCAAAAAATTGTACATATGAGAATATATAGATATATATGTTTATACACATTATGTATGTGGGTGTATGTATATACATAGTATATACATATGTATATATTTATACATACAGATTACATATATGTATATATAAATAGTAAATTAAAAGTATCTCAAGAGGAGGGGGTAAGGACAAAGAAGAAAAGACAATAGGAAAGATCTAGTGAAAAGTCTGGAATCTGAGTTGAGTCTCAAAGGAAGTCAGGAAAACTAAGATCCTGAAATGAGAAGAGAGAGCATTCCAGGCACTGATTTCAATGAAGGAAAAGGCACAGAAGATGGGGATGAGAATGGATTTGTGGGTAAAATATATATAAGCCAGGAAATATGAAGAAACATTTTTTTAAATAGGACTACAATTTTATTGATTTAGGAAGGCTCTCTATTAATGTATCTCAGCAACTGCTTGGCAGTTTGTAGTATTAGAGAGAGAAGGGCTTGATGGTATTGAGAATGATTCTAAATGACTCATTTAGAATTATAGACTATATATATGAAAGGAATGACTTGAGCCCAGGTTTTTTCTGGCTCCTGAGGCCACATGTATATCTACAACACCAAGCTGCTGCTCATGAATATAAAGAATATATAAAAATTATAGGGTACTTTCAAGGGGAAGGAAATAGCTTCTTAACCATCTAAACACTTTTCTATTTGCAATACTAGGTATATTGAAGGTCTTCAGGTCACCTACTACCTTAAAACTCAGACTTGAAATGTTTTTTCTAATGATTTTCTCAGTTTCATTTTCAGCATCCTAAAAACATGGGAAATTCCCTTTTCTAATATTCCTTTAGGTAAATAGAGAGTTGATGGTTATACACAATGGGGTTTCTGTATTATGCACTCAAGGAAAATAGAGAATTTAATGGGAAAATCATGGTTATCATGCAGATAGTTGACACTACCTGAAAAACCCCAATATGCATTATTAGGAGACATAAGAATACTTTTATTAATGAGAGATCTCACACTTTGACATTTTCAGAGTTATTTAAAAGAAAGCCACATTTTTTGTGTGTTCAACCCAGCAGCTAGAATGTTCTGAAAAATAAAGAGTACTTTCAGTATCAATAAACAGTGAAATCCTTTTCATTTAATATATTATATTATATATATATATATAACTTACTGAATCCAAGTGGCTCTTATCTGGGTTAAGCACAATAGGTCTAAAGGAACTTGAGAGAGAACACAGCAAGATAGAAATTACTCCTACAAAATGGTTGTAAAAGCTAGTGTCTCAGTATATTGTAAGAGTTAGCAAAAAAAAATTTCTTAGTAGGGCTATAAAAATGAGAGGAAATGCCCATGGTGCAGCTTTCACATTGAAGATACAGTGCTATTGTTGACCTGCCTTAGATAATTACAAATCTACAGATTATGTTGCTCTATATCCATTTTTGGAATAGGGAGATGTAAGACAGGAAAGATAAATTGGAGTCAGATTGGAGAGAGACTGCAGTGACCCACTGAAGGATTTGGGAGTTTTCTTTTAAGCAATAGGAAATCATTGACAATTTTGAGGAGAATGATATCATTTTAACTATATCCTAGGAAGGTTAATTTAAAACTATAGTGTCAGATGAATTGGGTAGTGGTGGGGTAGGGAAATTATTTAGGAGGGCTTTATAATAATTTGAAAACAAAAGAGGGATGGAAAAAGGATAGAGCAATGGGAATATAAAGAAAGGGACAGCTACAAAAAGCACTCAAGCAAGGGTGGGGAGGATTTGGTTATGAGGAAGAAGAAAGCAAAGATAACCCATAGTTTGCAGAATGGAAGGAAAGTTACACATACACACACACACACACACACACACACACAAAACATATGTATGTATGTATGTAATGAAGTGAGGAGAATTAGTCAATTTGGAGTGAGAAGGTAGGAAAGAAGATAAGTAAATTCAATTTTAGGCTAATTTAGTGTGAAATGCTGATAGGTCATTCAAATATGGAAATATGATGCTGGCAATTAGAAATATGAGCCTGAATCCAGGAGAAAAAAATCTCAGATAAGAATTCCTGAGGTTAATTGTTAATTGTAAAGATCAAAGAATCATAAAATCATTGGTTTACAATTGGAAGATATCTGAGAGGTAATATAATCCATCTGTTCATTTTATAGATAAGGAAGCTAAGGCCTGCATAGGTTAAATGGGATCAGAAATTAAGTGACAGAGTTGGGATTTGAACCCTGGATTTTTTATTATAAATCCAATGTTATTTTTCCTAAAAATATATAGCTTTATTCTGAACTTGAACATATAAATATATTTATCTCATGCCTTATATTTCTTCTTAAAGTAGCTTTTTGTTCTCTCTAAGCCTTGGTTGTCAATAATACTTGTGAAATGACTGAGTTTTTAAATGTTAATACATCTGAATAAGGCAGAAGGCCTTAAATTATTTGGTTGTGAGGATATTTATGTAAACAAGAATTAAAAATTTGTTGGAGTTCCGGCCAAGATGGCGACGTGGAGGCAGACAGCTGCTTGAGCTCCTCGTTTTCTCTCAGAACTTGCTTCATGACAAGCCTCAGACTTGATGCTTGACCCAGAAAGAAATCCACAAATAATCACCAAGAGGAGACATCCTTGAAAGTCGCCAGAAAAGGTCTGTGTTTGCTCGGGGGAGGGTCAATCAGACTGGGTGCAGACTGAGGGCAGGCAAGCCAGAGCAAGACAGGCAGCTCACACAGCTCAGACCTGAGGGGGAGGGGTATGATCTCTGCTGTTTCTGCGAAAAGACTTTTCCCCCAGTGTGGATACTCTGTCTTGGCAGCAAGCCAGGAGCAGCAGAGAGGGTGTAATCACCAGAAGTGAAGATTGAAACCCCAGAAAGCCAGCGTCTCTCAGAGCCCGGCCACCCCCAACCCCCACCTGGACTGACTCAGTGCGTTCTCAGAGCCTCACAGCGCAGACTCAGTACAGCCATTGCTGTCCTGTTAGTGGCTCTCTGCTGCCCTACCCCCAGTCTGTAGAGGAAGCCTATTAATACCATCCAGCCCCTATCCCCCGCAAAACAGACCAATTGTTCCTCTTGGCAAGAGAGCCTGGAGAAGTCATCCCATGCATTCAAAGACAGAGTGGATAAAGAAATCAAATCATTGAGAAACAAGATTAGTGAGCTGGAAAAGGTAAACAACTCCAAGGAAAACAGGATTAGTGAGCTGGAAAAGGTAAACAACTCCAAGGAAAACAGGAGTAGAGAGCTGGAAAAAGAAATCAGCTCTCTAAAAAATAAAATGGATAAAATGGAAAAAAATTCCATAGAAGATAAAAACTCAATTGGACAATTACAAAGAGATATAAAAAAAGTGAGTGAAGAAAATACATCATTGAAAATTAGACTCAAACAAGTAGAAATGAATGACTCAAGGAGAAACCAAGAGGTAGTCAAGTAAAACCAGAGAAATGAAACAATTGAAAAGAATGTCAAGTACCTTACTAGAAAGACAACAGACCTGGAAAACAGATCCAGGAGAGACAATTTGAGAATAATCGCACTCCCTGAAAAGTGTGAAGAAAAAAAGAGCTTGGACACCATTTTCGAGAAAATTATCAAAGAGAACTGCCCAGACGTTCTGGAAACAGAGGGTAAAATAGACATTGAAAAAATTCATCGATCACCTACTGAAAGGGACCCTAAAATCAAAACGCCAAGAAATATAGTGGCCAAGTTCAAGAACTATCAGACAAAGGAAAAGATATTGGAAGCTGCTAGAAAAAAGCAATTCAGATATGGAGGATCCACAATAAGGATAACCCAGGATCTAGCAGCGTCCACATTAAAAGAAGGAAGGGCCTGGAACATGATATTCCGAAAGGCTAAGGAACTTGGTATGTAGCCAAGAATAACTTACCCAGCAAGAATGAGCATCGTTTTCCAGGGAAGAAGATGGACATTTAACGAAATAAGTGAATTCCATCTATTTTTGATGAAAAAACCAGACCTACATAAAAGGTTTGATCTTCAAATACAGAACTCAAGAGATTTCTAAAAAGGTAAAAAGAAATCTTGAGAACTATACTTCTGTCAAAAAAATATGGATCTTCATCAACTGGAGAATGGTTGGGTAAATTATGGTATATGAATGTTATGGAATATTATTGTTCTGTAAGAAATGACCAACAGGAGAAATACAGAGAGGCTTGGAGAGACTTACATCAACTGATGCTAAGTGAAATGAGTAGAACCAGAAGATCATTATACACTTCAACAATGATACTGTATGAGGATGTATGCTGATGGAAGTGGATTTCTTCAACATAGAGAAGAGCTAATCCAATTCCAATTGATTAATGATGGACAGAATCAGCTACATCCAGAAAAGGAACACTGGGAAATGAGTGTAAACTGTTATTTTTACCTTCTGAATCCAATTCTTCCTGTGCAACAAGAAATTCGGTTCTACACACATATATTGTATCTAGAATATACTGTAATATATTTAACATGTATAGGACTGCCTGCCATCTGGGGGAGGGAGGTGGGGGAGGAAAGGAAAAAATCTGAATAGAAGTAAGTGCAAGGGATAATGTTGTAAAAAATACCCATGTATATGTACTGTCAAAAAAAAAAAGTTATAATTATAAAATAAAATAAAAATTAAATTAAAAAAATGTGTTGAACAATTCTTCCTTTTTATAGACTTGCCAGACCAAAGGTTCTTTCAATGTGCTCTAGCGGACAACTAAGTTTTTGGAGAGAATTACCATTATCAAGAAGTAGGGAAATTGTTATGTGGGGGAGGAAGGCAGCAGCTATTGCCAATAATCCTGAAGAGGACATCATCCCTTCTTCCACCTACAGATTATTTATAACTAACTCCTTAAGGCAGAAGTAGCCAGGATTCTGAGTGTTTCTAGTTTTGGTTTCATGTTATAGAAATGATTTAGGGAGGTCTTTCTATGGAAGAGAAATGTGGCTCTGAGGACTGATTATTTGGGTGACTTTTTCTGTGTATTTCGTATTTTCTGTGCATGTATGTATATGGTCTGAAAACATAGGATACACCTATTGTTGTGGTTGTTCTCTTATTTCATTTTTGTCAACCCCTTTGTGAGGTTTTCCTAGCAAAGATTACTAGAGTATTTTCTTCTCCAGATCATTTTACAGATGAGGTTACTGAGGCTAGTAGGGTTAAGTGATTTGCTCAGGGTCACCCAACTAGTAAATGTCTGAGGCCAGATTTGAATTCAGGCCTTCCTGACTCCGGGCCCAGTAGTGTAACCATTGGAACTTTTTATTAAATAATTGTGGAATTGGCAGGGCAGTGATGCTGCCCAGACATGAATAAATAAATGAAATAAATGAATCTTACTGAAACCTTCCAAGTCTTGTCTGGGTCAATTAGTGGGGCTTTAGCATTCAGAGGTCACTCTGGCAATGAGGATGATAGATCAATAACAATTATTGAGTGTTCTCATTGTGCTAAGAGCTGTATTGCTGTAAGGGGGACTTAAAGAGTAATTGAGCTGATCCTTTATCTCATGGAGTTTATCTAATGAAATGTACAATATTTCAAGGATTCACAACAATAAATGCCCAGATTTATCCATATGGATCATCAAGAACCTGGTCTTTTGCTGGGGTCTTATTTACCACATCAGTAGTTTGAGGGAGGGAAAAATAATCATAATGATTAATGACATGCAATTCATAAGCCAGCTATGCCTACAGTATAATTCTGTCACACTCAAAATGAAAGAAGAGAAGGGTTTTTGCTCATTACACACTATTCATAAGTGGTGATCCCATTCCCCAAGAATACTTGCCATGTCCATTTGTGATCTAGTAGAAGGAATGGGGATAGAATATTCACCTAGTGGAATCTGTGTAGTTGATGTTATAGGGGGTAGTTTTGGCTATAATTTCCCTAAAAAAACCAACATCAGACTCAGAAAGGGAGAGGGGTGATTGGAAACTTGTACACCCCAGGGAGGGGTTTTGGATGTGATTTTTGATCACACTGTTCTTGATATTGGTCCATGGTCTCTCCTGGTGTTATACCATCACTCTCTCACGAGCACTCCCTCCCCCAGCTTCCACTTTGGAGACCACTGTTCTCAGTGGTCTTTTATTGGGGCATCACTATATGGAAATGAGGAGTACTGTTTGGAAATCTATGCAGCCATGTGCCCTCCAGTCCACTGGCTAATAACTTACTAGGTGAAAAGATTAAGACCAGTCTGGATCAATAAATTCCACATTTTTTAAATCAACAATTTCAATTTCATCTTTCACTAACCTCTGTAACTCTCACCAGTTTGGCCAATTGAAGACTAGATTTATTTTGAACCAATGTATTGATTTTTTTTAATTGACCAAAAATATTGTCACTCTATCTTTTACTGTGTATTTCTATTTTTATTTATATACCAACCAATTATACACCAGGAAAATGGGGCCTATCCAGTGATTTTGCTATTTAACCTATTGATACATTCATGCAACCCTATTATTCCTCTCTACCTCTTGTTCTAGCTCTTGGAAGAGCAATCATATCAATATTATAAGTATTGAAGGGTGTGACAATTGACTACAGTAATGCTATATTCATAAAACTGCCCAGACCAAAAATCTCTTCTCTGACACCAATTTCTCATATGTGGTATATTTCTCTTTAAACTATAAGCTCCTTCAGGGTAGAAACCATCTTACTTTAGTGAAATATCCTCCTTGTTTAGCATAGTTCCTAGCACTTAGCAGCTATTGGCACAATGGATAGAGCAATGTAACTAGAGGAGTTAAAAAGACCTGAGTTCAAATTTGATCTCATATTTTCACTATCTGTGTGACCCTGAGCAAATCACTTAACCTTGTCTTTGCCACAGTTTCTTCAACTGTAAAATGGGGATAATGATAAACCTACCTTTGAAAATTGCTATGAAGGAGCAATTAAAATATTTGTAAAAAGCATTTAGTGTAGTGCCTAACATATGTAGTAGGCACTATATATATTTATTCCTTTCCTTTCCCTTTTCTCTTCATCACCTTAATTAATGCTTTTTTAATTTAATTAAGCAAGATTTTTTTTTGCCCCACTCCCATAAATCAGGCAAATTCCAACTCTTTAATCAATTCATACAGAGAAAAAGTTAAAAAACATTTTTACCTTTAACTGGATTCTTAGTCTTTTAACTGGTTTTGAAGACCTAATATGTATAGTTCATCTGAGAATTGTGTGAACTAATTTCTCTTATGTACTTATCTTAACCTAAGCGAAAGAGGTTCTTTACCTGATTAGTCTATTTTCTGCTATTAGTGTTCTTTCTTTACCAACTTTCTTTTCAATCTCTCAGGTAGTTACTTTTTTTTTCTGCCTCTGGTAACTAATGTTGTTACAGACTTTCTAAATCCTCTTAGGTAATAAATTCTGCAGGCAGAATACTTTCAGCAGGTGGGCATGATGGACAAAAACCCATGTTACCAACTTCAAAGATTACTCTTGGCTCCCTGCTAGCAAATATAATCTAAATTGAATTACTTATTTGGACATTTTTCTAACTTTCTTAATCTAGTTTTGTATAAATCCAAAAGCTAACAGCCAGCTGAGGGTATTTCCCTAACGGACAATGGTTATTCCCTTTTCTGTTATTAGATCATGATTGGTTAAATTATATGCATGAAATAGACTAGGCAAATTTCCATGACCCAAGGCCACTCCCAACTTCCAGATGGAATAGTATATGAAGTAGCCTGAACGAATGGATTGTTCTCTCTGAGGTGGTTTGTTCCTGCCAAGGGCATAAACATACACATTGCACCAATCCATTGGAGTTTAATAAGCCTTTGCTCTATGTACTGGAACCTACGCCCTCATCTAAAGAGTAGAATGCTATGTGTTATTTAGCATTTCATTGGTAGCAGATCCTGTTAAGTCTGACCCAAGAGAATTTTCATCTGCTCCCATAATTTCCCAGAATAAGAGCTTGTTCTCTCAGGTAAAAAAAGAAGAAAAGAAAAAAGAAAGGAGGAAAAAGAGATAAAAATAATCATGTAAATGCAATATGAATTCTGGTATTTTTTGTTTTGAGTTGTAACCTCAGACTTTAAATCCATATCACTATCTGTGTGACTCTGAGCAAGTCACTTAACTTTTTGTGTTTGCCCCAATTTCCTCAACTGTAAAATGGGGATAACAATAATACCTACTTCTGAAAGTTGCTATGAGAAGCAATTGAAATAATATTTGTAAAAAGCATTTAGTAAAATGCTGAGCCTATATATTAGGCACTATATAAATATTCATTCCCTTACTTTCTCTTTTCCTTTTTCCACTTTAATTAATGCATTTTAAATTCATAAATGGTTTGTAAGGTATTTTCCATTTAGGTAAGCACTTAAAACTAACACACTTGAAATGTCTTTTAAAAAATCTCAAATACAAATAAATCCCCTGTAAATGTCTGAGGGGCAAGACAAAGTCAGAGCAAACATGATTCTTATTGCATTGTCTAAGCAGCAAAGTACACAGTCCCCTTGAAAACAGTGGAAAAAAACAACTAAATTGATCCATTTCAGCACCATGCTATACATTTTTACTGAATGCCAATCAGGGATAGTATCCAAACCTCTGGAGAAAGTTCCCAAGAGGCAAAAGCAAGCTGGAAAAAGTTTTTGGTCCTAGAACAACAAACATATTTTTGGCTTATTTGAGCACTAAAACTTTCTGAGAGAAGTGACATAACAATGGAGTTTCAAAGTCTTTGACAACTCATCTTCAGAAAATAATGTAGGGAAGGTTTTTTTCCTTTTCTCTTGGGTTGGTGGATTTATACTTATGATTTAGGGAAGTTGCTTTTATTTTCTATACCTTTCATTTGACTATTACATACTGTTTTTTATTATTAGTTATTTTAATAATGGTCTATATCCAAATCTAGCATTTTAAAAAATTGGTCCATTGAAATATTAATCAATAAATATTAATTTCTTCTTATTTGCTAGGCACAGATTTCAAAAAGAGAAAATAATAAAGAAAACTCTGCCTCTGTATGTTTTTGTATGTGATAGTCTCTAAAATGATATGCCTGCTTGAATAGATAACTATATTTTTATTATTATTCATACTAATGAATAGTGACATGCTAAATGGCAGCAAGGGACTCAAGGGCAGAAATTATGTCTTTCAATATTTTACATAATGGACTTCAGTCTTACATTTTGTGTGTTTTTGGTTAGTGTCTATTCTATCCCCCTACCTCACATCAGTGTTATTAGATTTAAGCACAGATAAGTTTAGCTAATTCCTTTGCAGCATTCTCCTTGATTTGTACTGGCTCTGTTATTTTATCTTAATGTGTAGTTTATTACAATGGCTTGATTCTCTTATGGATATATAAACAACACAGCATGTCAAGTGAAATGGACCATACTCTCCCTAAAGTTAATGGAAGAATAAATGCTTGAAGTATTTTCAAATATGAAATAAAAAGGTAAATATGAAATAATAATAAAGAAAATGCTCTTTAAAAAAGTAATGTTTTTAGTCATTAAAATAATCTATCACCTTTGTTTTGTCCTTGACAGATGATTGTATACAGGGCTAAAAAAGACCTTGAGAAGTCATTGTCCTTTCAATAAAATAAGAGGAAGAAACTACATTGACTTCTTAAGGCAATACAAGGTAATAGAACGAAGAGAGCATAAGACTTGGAGGCAGAAAGATAGGAGTTCAAATGCCACTTAAGGTATTTACGAACTATGTGATCATGGGAAAATCATTTTCTCTCTTTCAGCTTTTGTAGCAAATATCTCTGATAAAGGCCTGATGGTTCTGCCTACCAGCTGCCCAATCAGCTCTCCCTTCTATTACTTCCCCTCTTCACCTTCTCTTTATCACTCCCTTCTCTTACTTTCTTATATGGTAAGATAGACTTCTATACACAACAGAATTTGTATGGTATTCACTTTTTGAGTCAATTCCAATGAGAATGAGTTTCAAACAATACCATGCCCCCTAAAATCTTTTCTTCCACCTCTTCATGCAAAATAATTTAGCGCATTCTGCCTCAACTTTCACTCTTCTCATGGTGAAATCCTTTTTCTCACCCCTTAGTTTTTATTAAAAAAATCATCCCATCAAAGTTGACTTACACTGGTGCCTTTCAACTATGTATATTCTTTCTAACTGACCTAATAGTGATAAAGTTCTTAAGAAGTACCAGTATTATCTTTTCCATGCAGAGATGTAAACAATTTAATTGCATTCCTTATACTCTCTCCTGTTTACTTTTTCATTCTTCTTTTGAGTTTTGTATTTGAAAATCAGATTTTATGTTCATCTCTGGTCTTTTCATCCAGAATTCTTGACAGTTTTCTATTTCATTGAAGATCCATTCCTCTTGCCCCTCAAAGATCATTGGGATTAATGGGTATTCCTTCAGTTTTTAATTCTTTGTCACCATGAAAATATCTATAAATATTTTTGTACATGAGTCCCTTTTATTTTTATTTTTGATCTCTTATTGGTTTAGACACAGAAGTAGTACTAGTGATCAAAGGATATGTGTAATTTAATAGCTTTGTGGGCATAATTCTAAATTACTTTCTACAATGACAAACAGTGAATTAATGTATGTGTTTTCCATAGCCCCTTAAGCATTTGTCATTTGCCTTGTCAGTTTTGCCTATCTGATGAGGTGATACATCAGAGTTGTTTTAATTTGCATATCTCTATTAATGTTTTAGAGCCTTTTTCATCTATTTTACTGGATAGGTAATTCTTGGTTGCAATCCTAATGTTTTTTGCCTTCAGGGATATCATATTCTAAGCTTTTCAATTCTTTAATGTAAAAAGGTGCTACATCCTGTGTAATCTTAATTGTGATTCCATGATATTTTTTTTGGCTACTTACAATTTTTTTTTTCTCCTTGAGTTAGGAGCTCTGGTATTTGACTACAATATTTCTAGAAGTTTTCATTTTGGGATCTTTTATCTAAGAAGTGATCAGTGGATTCTTTCAATTTCTATGTTACCCTTTGGTTTTAGGATATCAGTTTTACTTAATAATTTCCTGAATTATGATGTCTAGATGGTTTTCAGGTAGTCTGATAATTGTTAAATTACCTCTTCTCAATCTCTTTTCTAGATCAGTTCATATTTTCTTCTATTTTTTCATATTTTGGATTTATTTTATTATTTCTTGATGTCACTTGCCCAATACTAATTTTAAAGGAATTATTTTATTCAGTGAACTTTTTTAAACCTTATTTTCCATTTAGCCAATTCTACATTTTAAAGAGTTATTTTCTTCAGTGAATTTTGGTACATCTTTTTCTGATTATTTTTGTGGTTCCTTTACCTGTTTGTTGTTGATTATTTTTCCCTTGGATTCTCTTGCATTACTCTCATTTCTTTCCCCAATTTTTCTTCCACAACTTTTATTTGAATTTTTAAAATCTTTTTTGAAGTTTTGGAGCCTGAGACCAATTCACTTTTTTTGAGTCTCCACATACATCTGTTTTGTCATTGTTGTCCTCTTCTGAGGACTTTCTATGATCAGATTTTTGTTTTTGCATTTTGTTCATTTTCCAGCCTATTTGATGTTTTTAATTTTATGATAAGATTGGGAGATACTTCTGGGTTACAGGGGATACCGTCCCAAGCTTATGTGCTAGGGAAATAGTTGGCTTGGCCATTACACAAATGTGTCAGGGTTCAGAGCCTTACTGCTGACTTATTGGGGTATGACCTGTTTCTGGCTTGCCTAAATGCCACATGAATTGGATTGCATTCCCCTGAGTGAAAGATACTTTTTCTGTAGACCTTCTAAGGTACTTTTTGCTAGAAAATTTTTTCATACCATCTTTTTGTTGGTTTCCTTGCTACAAAATTTGTTTTAATTTGTTTTATAGCTTTTGATTTGTTTTATAGTTGTTTAGAGATGAATTTGTGAGAGTTCAGGTGAGTTCCTACCTTATTCAACCCTCCTGACTCAGGTTTCTAGGCCTGAAATATTTGGAATTGTTACAAATACTGAAGCTATTGCATCCAAAATAAATAGCCAAAGGATATTAAAAGAACCTTTTCAAAAGAAAGACCAAAAGCAACAACCACCATAGGGAATAAATTTTCAAATATGTGCAAGATAAATGCAGATTAAAATAATTATCCAATTTCATTTCACTTTTTTTAGATGAGCAGAAATGACAAAAGGAAGATGGTAAACATTGGAATGATATTGGAGGACAGACACCTCAGATAGTAGAACCCTAAATTAGTCCAGCTATTCTGAAAAGCAATTTTGAATTATACTAGAAATGTTATTAAACTACACATTTCTTTGACTCAGTAATGTTGCTATTTTGTATATATTTTTGGGAGTAACAAAATTCAAAAGGCCCTACCTAGCTCTGCAGTTATTTGTAGCATCAATTGTTGTAGTAGCAAAAAACCTGGCAAGTACATGCTCAGTGATTAGGCAATGACTAAATTAAATGGAATTGTCCACCTTTACATTACTCTTGTTATTGTATAAATTGATCTCCTCTTTCTACTTATTTAACTTGCATTAGTCCATTCAAATCTTCTCAAACTTATCTGAAAATATCCCTCTTATTATTTTTTACTGTATAATAGTATTCCATTACATTCATATATCATAATTTCAGCCATTTCCAAATTAATGAGTATTTCTTTAGTTTTCAGCTTTTTCTCACTGTAAAAAAAGCTATAAAATAGAAAAAATCTATAAATCATGAAAATATATAAAATATCTATAAATATGGGTCCCTTTTATTTTTCTTTGATCTCTAAGTGGTTTAGACACAGTAGTGGTATTAGTTAATAAAGAGTATGTATAGTTTAATAGCTTTTTGGGCATAATTCCAAATTACTTTTTTTTTTTTTTTTTAAACTTTAGCAATTTTATATTCTTTCATTTTATACACAAGGGACTTAAGACCGAGAGAAATGGCTCTGAGCTGGATAACTTATGGTGTCCCCTTCAACTATCTTTTCTCCTTTTTTTTTTTTAGTTCATTTTTTTTTTTATTCATTTTTCCAAATTATCCCCTCCCTCCCTCCACTCCCTCCCCCCATGACAGGTAATCCCATACATTTTACATGTGTTACAATATAACCTAGATACAATATATGTGTGTAAATACCATTTTCTTGTTGCACATTAATTATTAGCTTCCGAAGGTATAAATAACCTGGGTACATAGACAGTAGTGCTAACAATTTACATTTGCTTCCCAGTGTTCCTTCTCTGGGTGTAGTTATTTCTGTCCATCATTGATCAACTGGAAGTGAGTTGGATCTTCTTTATGCTGAAGATTTCCACTTCCATCAGAATACATCCTCATACAGTATTGTTGTTGAAGTGTATAGTGATCTTCTGGTTCTGCTCATTTCACTCAGCAACAGTTGATGTAAGTCTCTCCAAGCCTCTCTGTATTCCTTTTGCTGGTCATTTCTTACAGAGCAATAATATTCCATAACCTTCATATACATAATTTACCCAACCATTCTCCAATTGATGGACATCCATTCAACTTCCAGTTTCTAGCTACAACAAAAAGAGCTGCCACAAATATTTTGGCACATACAGGTCCCTTTCTGCTCTTTAGTATTTCTTTGGGATATAATCCTAATAACAGCAATGCTGGGTCAAAGGGTATGCACAGTTTGATAACTTTTGGGGCATAATTCCAGATTGCTCTCCAGAATAGCTGGATGTATTCACAATTCCACCAACAATGTATCAGTGTCCCAGTTTTCCCACATCCCCTCCAACATTCATCATTATTTGTTCCTGTCCTCTTAGCCAATCTGACAGGTGTGTAGTGGTATCTCAGAGTTGTCTTAATTTGCCAAATTACTTTCTAGTGTGGCAAACAGTGAATTTATGTGTGTGTTTTCTGTAGCCTCTTCAGCATTTGTCATTTGCTTTTTTTAAAAATTAATTTTGCCTATCTTAACAGTAATATTGTATGCTGATCTTCTCTGAATAACTTAACTATTCTGAGTAATACAATGATCTAAGAAAAATTTGTAGGACTTATGATAAAAAGTGCTGTCCATCTTCAGAAAAAGAACTAGTAGAGACAGAATGCAGATCAAATACATTTTTCTTTAGTTTCTTTATTTTTCCTAGCTTTTTGTCTGTTTTTTTTTCATAATATGACTTAGATGGAATTGTATTTTGTATAATTACACATATATCCATGTGTGACCTATGTCAAATTGATTGCGTTCTCCATAGTGTGGGTGGAATTTGAAATAGCTAGACGATTTAGAACTCAAATCTGGGGGAAAACAAAGAATATTAAATTTGTTTTATATAAAATCGAGAAAAAATAAAATATTAAATAAGATTAAAAAATTTAATTTTGCCTATCTGATGAGGTGATACATCAAAATTGTTTTAATTTCCATATCTCTTAATAGTGATTTAGAGCATTTTTCATCTGACTATTGAGAATTTGGATTTCTTCCTCTGAAAACTCTGAAAGCCTGTAAATATCCTTTCACCATTTATTAATTGAGGAATGGATTCTATTCTTATAAATTTTACTTGATTCATTATATATCTTGAAAATGAGACTTATGCAGAGAAACATGCTACAAACATATTTTCCAAGTTCCTCTTCTCTTCTAATTTTAATTATATTAGTTTACACAAAAGGGGAAAAAAAAAACCTTTAAATGTTTTGTAATCAAAATTGTCCATTGTAGGAGGTAATCCTATGAACTTCTATAGCATAGTATCTCTTTGGTCATAAATGTTCCTTTAATTTGTATAAATTTCACCCTCAATGTGTAAATTACATGCCCATTTGGGACTTGTTTTGTGTATACTTGTTTTGTTTTAGTATACTTAGTTTCTTTAGGATTAAAATTTTTGCACAGTCCACAAACTAAGAATGGATTTTGCATTTGTAAATAGCTAAATTTTTTTTTGTGACACAAAATAATATATGAGGCCAATGAGAATAATGTAGTGTTACCTATTCCTTCCCAATTCTCCTTTTTTTAATGGACATATTTGCACACTTCATTTATGTGAGCTAATTTTCCTCATTCTTACTTTCTTTTCCCCTTCTCCTATTATATTCCTTTCTCTTACCATTTTCATTCTTTTAAGAATATCAAAAACATCACAAAATTACTATTAGACCCTCAGTCTAATTACATTCATTTTATGACTATTGACGATGATAGTTTTCTAAGGAAATCTATATCATCATAAAAAATATAAACAATTTAATTTTGTTTAGTCACTTGTGATTGCTTTTGTTTACTTTTTAGTGTTTATCTTGACTCTTCTATAAGACAAATTTTCTACTTGACCTATGGTCTTTTCAGTAGGGATCCTTGAAATGTTTCTTTCAATAAATATCTTCCCCCTTCCCCCTTGTATGATTATACTTAGTTTGCCTGGATAAGTCATTTTCAGGTGTAAATAAATATTTTTCCTTCTAGAATATTATATTCCAAGCATGTTTCTCCTTTATAGTAGTGCCTGCTAAATTTGTGTGACCGGAGTCACACTCTGGATCTTGAATGCTTTCTTTCTGATTGCTTGCAGGATATCTTTGACAGGAGACCTCTGGATTTTGGTTGTAATATTCTTGAGAGTTTTACTTTTGAGATTCTTCTTAGATAACTAGTAGATTCTTCCAATTTCTACTTCATTCGCTCATTCTAAGAGGGTCTGAGCAGTTTTCTTTAATGATTTCTTGAAATCACGTACTCTGTATGTGTGTCTGTGTCTCTCTGTCTCTTTCTCTTTCCCTCCATTTATCTCTCTCTCTGACTTTGTCTCAGTCTCTCTCTCTCTCTCTCTCTCTCTCTCTCTCTCTCTCTCTCTCTCTCTCTCTCTCTCTCTCTCTCTCTCTTTCTCTCTCTCTCATCATAGCTTCCAGGTAGTCAATGATACTTAAATGATATCTCCTCAATTTATTTTCCAACTAAATTGTTTTTGCTATGAGATAGCTGATGGCACAGACAGAATATAGGATCTGTTGTCAGGAAGACACGAGTTTAGATCTGATCTCAGACAGTCATGAGCTGTATGACCCTGGGCAGATCACTTAACCTTTGTTTACTTCAATTTCCTCAACTTTAAAATATGGAAAATGAAAATATCAACTTCTACTTGTGAATTTCTAATAGGATAATATCTGTAAGAAGTGCTTAGCATAATATCTGGAAAATAACTACATAAATGTTTATTTTTCTCCTTATTTATGAGATAGCTCACTTTTTCCTCTTTTTTTCCAATCATTTGACTGTTTAATATTTCTTGATGCCTAATAAAATCATTAGCTTCTATTTGGTCAATTCTAATATGTAAGGGGTTAATTTCTTAGGTAAAGTTTTATATCTCTCTACAAAGTTCCAAGCTGTTAATTTTTAATTCATAACTTTATCTTATATTATTTCTTTTCTCATTTTTTCTTCTACCAATCTCATTTGGTTTTTTGAAATCATTTTAAAAAGTTCTTTGTTTTTAAGTTATTTTAAAGCTTCCAGGAATTCTGGTTGAACTTGTATCCAAGCTGCATTTTTCTTTGAGATTTTGCTTATATAGGCTTCTGAATCCCTCTCTTCTAGGTGTGTGGCTTGAGCTTCTCTATTGACATAGCTTTTTACAATGTTTAAAATTGTTTTTCTCATTCTTCTAGTCTTCTGCTTGACTTTGGATTTCAGTTCTGGGCTCTATGTACTACTGTAGAGAGTGTTTGGCTTGGACATCTGCCTTCTTGAAGACTTCTACTAATTTTTCAACTTATGCTGGAAGACCTGCAAGCTTTGTGTGATTCTCAGTGATGTTATCTGGAGTGAAATATGCTTGCTGCCCTCCTAGTCTGAGCTCTGTATATTCCTGATGCAAGTTTAAGTCTATTAGTTTGTCCCTGGTTGTGAATTTCAATAGACTGCTGATGAGCTCAGACACAATTAATCTTGGAAGCTCTGCAGTTTCAAATTAACTGAATCTCAGGTTTCTCTTTAGTATGTGACTGCTGCTCTCTTAATCCTGAGATCAGAGCAAGACATTTATTGTTTGCTTCTAAACCTGTTCCTTGTACAGAACATACCAATGACCTTAAAAACAACTCATCCTCTCCACTACTCCTAGATATAGCTCCCATCCTCATCCTCAGTCTAGAGCAACCAGATGGCGTAAGTTCTGGTGCTAACTTAGGATCCCCTGAGATCTCTTCCTACCCTGACACCACCTATTGTGGTGCTATGTTTTGTCTCCACTGTCTGCAGACCATTCTATATCCCTAAGATCTGAGCTAGGAAAATGACTCATTGAGACTTTCTTATTAAAATTTGGTCTGGAATGTTTTCCAGATCTTTGTGGAGGAGGTTTGATGAGGGAGTTAGGTTGTACTTCTTCATATTACTTTTCTCTATTTGAGAATATGGATTCAGAAAAATAAAATAAGCTATAAAATAAATCCCCAACACACACACACACACACACACTTTTTTTTTCTAAGTAATTGTAATGAATCCTAAGAAGAAATTAGGTGAAAAGAAATTCTGTAGAGAGCCAGAACTCTGGAGAAGTATACTTGAAACAAGGTGTTAACTCAGTGGAATTAATAAGACAATCATCTAGTTTAGCATGATGATTAATAGTTCTCTAGTTCAGTATGATTGATTTAATCTTACAACAAGAGTTAACTCAGTGGAATTAAGATAATGATTCTCTAGTTTACATGTACTTAGCATAGTTCTATAAGTTTGACACCTGTGATGATGTACTTATAATAGATTATATAAGAGCTAAGAGATCTGGGAGGAAGACAGACTGGAAGATAAAGACCCTTGTGGTAGCTGTCTTTCCACTTCTTCACTGAGACTAGGAAGATTCCATCTTTCATCAGCCTTGTAGTGGCTTTCCTGCCTCCTACACATGGAGAGAGAAGACTTGACTAGCCTCTGGTGGCTCTCCTGCCTTCTGCATTCCTCCACTGAAACCAAGACCCATCTGAAGGTCCCCCAGAAACCTAGCTCGGCCCCAACTGAAGGAGACAGACATTGAAGGAGATAATAAAGACTTTGGACTTTATTTCTGTGGTGATTTTTCTGCTGAGACCAAGGCTGGTCCCGAGACCTCCAAAAAGCTAACCAAACATTACAAAATTCCATTCAAAATAATTACCAAACGCATAAAATATTTAGGAGTGGATCTCCCAAGTAAGATTCAGTACTTGTAGAAATTCAGTTATAAAAGGCTTCATTAAAAAATAAACAATAGCAAATATTTAGTGATTCAGTGCTTATGATTGGGCCAGGCCAATAAAACAAAAATAGCAATGCTAATAAAGCTAATTTATAGATTTAGCATCATAATAATTAAACTATCAGAGGAATACTTGACAAAGCTAGATGAACTAGAAACAAATTCCAATTGAAAGAACAAAAATTCAAGCATCTGTGGAAATGAAAATAGCAATGAATGAAACAGTCACTAAAACCATTAGTACTTGCTAAAAAACAGAAAAGTAATTCAGAGGAATAGACTAGAGGGGGAAAAACAGCTTAACCCAATATATGACAAAACTAGGTAAGAACTTGGGGCAGCTAGGTGGCATAGTGTTTACAGTTCCAGGCCTGTTCTTAGGAAAACTTTAGGTCAAATCTAGCCTCAAAAACTTGATAACTGTGTGATCCTAGACAAGTCACTTAATCCTGTTTGCCTCAATTTTCTCATCTGTAATATGAGCTGAAGAAAGAAATGACAACTCCAGCATCTTTACCAAGAACACCCTAAATAGGGTCTTGAAATGACCAAACAATAACAACAAAGTTATTGGATACAAAAGGAGATTAAAACACTTGAATATATTGTAATTATTATTTTATTCTGCTATAAGCTAATGTGAAGAACTTTTTTTAGAAAGAAACCTCATCCATTTCTTATTTGTACCTATCTTCCACGTCCTCTACTGCTTTGAGGTAAGGGACTTATGCATTTTTTGTATCTACCATATCTTTAAGTGCCTTTCATCTAGTAGATTCTCAGTAAACATATATTCATTGAAATATAAAAAAAAATTATTCTTCAGGTTTTTGAAATATGTGTAACTTTCTATTACTATCCTCTTTCTATTATTTTCTCCCTTTCCATTATTTCTTCCTGGGATGCTTTGGAGAGCTTCTATAAAGAAAAGGCATTCAATAAATGGTGGTAAATTGATTTTTCTACCCTTACATATCCCATATAGATTTAAATGAAAATAGTGTGTTAAGTAAGAACATTTCTTGAGGCTGTAATAAAATAATTTGGTGTGCAGATTATTAAAGTATGTGTACCTCTGCTATTTTTGTGATAACAAAACAATGAATTGAGAAACTCAAACACCTGATGGAATGGGTGCAAAGTTAAAACTAATCAAATTGAATTGGAGCATGAGTTCCCAAACCCCAAGTCAATTCAATCTAAAACCTGTTTTGTCAAAACCAGATTGGAATATTTTTACCCACTTCATTAAATTTACATTGCTTTAAGTAACATGGAGAGCATGCCAGTTTTGTAATTCATTAATTCGCATAATTTACCTTTCATTCAGCAATCATTTATTCAATGCTTAAGTGCTAGATAAAAGGAATATGAAAACAAAAATGGTGGCTTCCCTTTAGTCCTTCAAAATAAAGGGAAAAACAATCTAGGTAAATTTATCAAATGTGAATCAAAAGTTCTTGCTCTGACACACTACCTTAAGGGAAATTTCTCAATCACTCTGGGTCTCACTTTTCTCATGAAGGGGGCAATGAGGTGACCTCTGAGTCCCTTCTAGCTTTTAATTTCTGATACAGATAATTGGCCTATTTGCCATTTTCCTATCTCATTTTCTACTCTATGATACTCCTTGTCAGTCAATAAAGCACTTACCTTGTTCTAGGAAGATACCATGCTGAGAATTTGGGATACATTGCCAAGAATGTTCTTTATCTTTATTTCCCTGGCTTATTTCAAGACTTTATTTAAATCTCACCTTCCATAGTCTGCCTTACTTGATCTCTCCAGCATGCTAGTGTTTTCTCCTTAGAGACCACCTTTCATTTACTTTTATATCTCCTGTATAAACCTAATTATATAAGTTGACTTAGAATGTTACCTCCATCTGAATATAAACTCTTTGAGTGCAGGAACCATGTCCCTCCCCATCCTCTTTCTTTGTATCCCTAAGATTTAGCACAATGACTGGCATTTAGTAAGCACTTAATAAATGCCTATTATTGGCTGATTCACTAATCCTCTCAAAGAGCTTTCATTCTACTAGGGGGTTATAAGACACCTATTCAAGTAATGAAGGTAGGGAATGAAAGGTTCAGAGAAGGGGCTCTAGTATTATTAGAGGAAGGTAAGAACATTTTCAGCTTGATATTAGGAAGTGACAGAGAATAGGATGGGGTTTATAGCTCAGCAAGAAGTTTTCAAAGATATTTTGACTGTTCTCCTTTAATGGCATTTTGTCCCTTCAGTGAGAGAAAGTCAAAGATCAGTCATAAGTATACCAAGCCTCTGCATTCATATGCTGTTGGGGGACCAGTTTACTCTGCAGAATTGTGTGAAAAGGTTAATCAGAAGGATAGATTTTAAAAGCTCCTGACACTTTGTTACCCACATTAAAAGGAAATTGTATTAATGAAGTCTATAAAATCAATTTATTCTTAAATGCAGTTGCTATAGCTCAGGAAAGCCCACTTCTTACTTCTTTCTCACTAAAAAAGAGTTCATTCTCAGCTGCATTTGGCTTCAGGTAGTCAAACATTTTCACCTCACATCCATCTTCCATTTTAACTTTAAAATGTTTTTAAAAATAACTCAAGCTATGAATTCTCTCTTAGAAAGGTATGGGGCAAAACCAATACTGCATTTTAGTAACCTTCATTTTTAGTTATTGTTGGCTCCCAGGTTAGGCTTCAGGTTGCTTTTGGTCAGAGATGTTTATCTGACTTCATCTCTGTGAATAATAAGAACAGGCCCTTTGATCCAACACAAGTCATTCTTCCCTGAGAAAAAAAGCTTAAACCATGAATCAGGTTCTCTCTGAAGGGGGATATTTCACCTTGGAGGCATCAGGAGGCTTAATTTCCATGCTTCTGGCTATAGAATCAACTTTGGAAATGACAGAAATAGATCTGTTTTTATCTTAACTCTTTGGATTGTTAATATATGTCTCATGTTTCCTCAAAGATCAATAAAGAGACAAAAGGAATAACTAAGTAGGTTTTAGTCTCTGGAGCTCAATAAAAGATGCATATGTTGCATACCCTTAATTTTACCATTAAAATTTGTTCTTTTGTATCTAGAAGGTTTTTCAATCTTTTATTAAAATATAAACACTTCTGAAAGATTTTCTACTATAAATATATTACCTTAATGGGAAACAATTATGCATTTGATTCAATGATTTAAAAATAATGTATAACGTAGAAGGCACAGTACTAGGTGTTATTGATACAGAGATAAAAATGAAAGTCTTCAAGATTATATTCTGCTATGTATGCACAAAAGGAGATAAATGCAAAATATATACCGAGCAATTTTAAGAATAAGAAATACTTTTGAATTGTTATTTGTCCTTCATTTTTAAATAGAAACAATGGTATTGCAGATCATGTCTCAGCTTGAATATGTATTGGATGTAAGTGAGGCAAAGCTGTGCAGAGTCTTCAGACTCATTCTATCTTTTAGTGATAGAACAGAAGTCAAGGTGAGTGGTGATAGTCTAGAATAGAGTGGATAGCTTTGGAGTGACTGGATATTATGATGAGAATAATGAAATGGTTAATGAGGAAAAAGGAATGGGGACAGATGGAATTGTAAGAGGTTGTGGTCAATTATAGGAATTTCCTATAGATTTCTTGTGATTGATGTGGCCTGATATCCTTGTGTATGATTGAAATGGAATGAATTAAAGGCCCTCTGGCAATGAAACATTAAAATGAGGACCTGAGTAGGCAAATAGATTAGCAAATCATAGTAGAAAGAGTAAAAGTAGTTTTCTGACTAAGGCCGGGACTTATTCAATTATATTATTGGTCATTTTACCAACCACAGCAGTAGTAATGAAGAAATGAAGATTCAAAGATATTTCACACAGACTGACTTTGTTGCCTATTTAGACAATAAGATTGCACTTATGCATAATAAAATTTAGGGAAAGGATTGCAATGACAACTATTCAAATGTTTTATAGTTTTTTTAAAAAAATGATTAAGGGGAAACCTCTACCAGATAAATTTATATACATGTACATATATAAAGTATTTTATAAAAGTTGAATATGAACTACTATTACTTAGAAATATTTTGTAGAAATTAATTAAATTATATATGTGCAATTTACATAATATATACATATACTATATCTTTACACAGGCATACATATACATATATATATATAAACAGATACATCCTATGTGTGTGTGAGAAATTGCTCACTTCTAGATTCTATTTAAATCTTTCATAATGTGCCTTTCCTGGTCTCTGTGATACTAATGTCTTTTCCTTATATACTGCTTTCCATTTACTCTGTATGTTGTTGTTTGTTGTTCAGTCATTTTTCAGTCATGTATGATTCTTTGGATTCTCTTTGGGATTTTCTTGGCAAAAAAATATTTTAGTGTCCTGCCATTTTCTTCTTTAGATTTTACATTTTTTACATTTTACAGATTTCTTTAGCTCATTTTATGATGAGAATTAACCCTGAGACAAACAGGGTTAAGGGATTTGCCTTCAAAAGAATGACATCATAAACAGCTTAGAAGAGCATAGGATAGTTTATCTCTCAGATCTCTGGGGGAGAAAGGAATTTGTGACCAAAAAAGAACTGGAGTTATTGATCACAAAATAGATAATTTTGATTATCAAGTTAAAAAGTTTTTGTACAAACAAAACTAATGCAGACAAGATTAGAAGGGAAGCAATAAAGTGGGAAAACATTTTTACATTAAAGGGTTCTGATAAAGGCCTCATTTCTAAAATATCTAGAGAACTGACTCAAATTTATAAGAATTCAGGCCATTCTCCAATTAATAAATGGTCAAAGACAATTTTCAGATGAAGAAATTGAAACCATTTCTAGTTAATGAAAAGGTGCTCTAAATCACTATTGATCAGAAATGCAAATTAAGAAAACTGATACCTCTACATACCTCTCAGATTGGCTAAGATGACAGGGAAAGCTAATGGTGAATGTTAGGGGGGGATGTGGGAAAGCTGAGACACTGATACATTTTTGGTGGAACTGTGAATGGATCCAACCATTCTGGAGAGCAATTTGGAACTATGCCCAAAAAGTTGTCAAACTGTGCATACCCTTTAACCCCCAGTGTTTCTACTGGGCTTATATCTCAAAAAGATCTTAAAGGAGGGAAAGGGACCCACATGTGCCAAAATGCTTGTGGCAGCCCTTTTTGTAGTGGCCAAAAACTGGAAAATGAATGGATGTCCATCAATTGGAGAATGGCTGAATGGTATATGAATGCTATGGAATATTATTGTTCTGTAAGAAATGATCAGCAGGAGGATTTCAGAGAGGCCTGGAGAAACTTACATGAACTGATGGTAAGTGAAATGAGCAGAACTAGGAGATCATTGTACATGGAAACAACTAGATTATATGATGATCAGTTATGATGGACGTGGCTTTCTTCAGCAGTGAGATCATTCAGATCAGGTCCAATGGTCTTGTGATGAAGAAAGCCATCTACATCCAGAGAGAGGACATGGAAATAGTGGTTCATAACGTAGCATTTTCACTCTTTGTTGTTGTTTGGTTGCATTTTATTTTCTTTCTCATTTTTTTCTGGTTTGATTTGATTTTTCTTGTGTATAAAGATAATTGTATAAATATGTATACGTATATTGGATTTTTTTAAAAAAGTGACTTGCCTTGGATCACACAGCAAGACAGATATGAACTCAGATAAATCTTCCATTCCAAGTCCAATCCTTTAATAGTGTACCTACCACCCAGAAGCCTTACTCTGTATATGTCTTGCAAGTACCTAGTTATATACATATTGATTTAGAATGTATTTTCCATCAGAATGCAAGCTCCTATAAGGTAGGAGAGACTCTCTTTTCATTGGTCCAGATCAGTGCTTCTGTACCACCTATTTGAGAGTTAGAGTGGAATTGGTGAGAGCAAGAGAGAGGAGAGGTCTTCAGTCTTTTCACTATGTTGAGTCTTCAGGACTCTGGGTATTTCTGGCTTCTATCTTTCAGAGAGAAGATGGAGTTTGCTAAATTCACTTCAGGTTGCTCTCTTCTCTTACTTCTTCTCCCCTTCCTTCTTCCTCTTCCTCTTTTTTCTTCTTTTATCTTTCTTCTTCTAAATTTTTTAAAGCATCTCTGGATGTCTCTCATGTAGGATTCTTATAAAAGCTACCCTCGTTTCAAAGTAGCCTGCGACTCCAAAGTCACTCAGAATCATAGATCATGAGCTACGATGAAAATGTTAACTTTTACTAGCCAAGCCAGAGGACACAATTAATTCAAAGTAAAGGCATTTAATAAACTAATATGCTAAGGAGAGGAGCAGTAGAATACTACCCAGGTCTGGGGAATCATGATTTCTCTTAATCTTTCAAGATCCTCAGGGTCTTACCCTGAAAATTAGCAGATAGGGGAAGTCAAGAATGACAAACCAACCAACAAATAAAACTAGGTGTAACAACTACAAGATCTAGCAACTAATTTCTTCAAATACTTTGTTCTCTGTCCTCTGTTTTTCTCATTGGTGTGGCTTGCAACAAATCTAATTATGATACTACCTGACTTTTATATACCCTTTAAGGACTGCCAAGTGTTTTGCAAATATTTTCTTATTTTTCTTCCCAACAATCCTGGGAAGGAGATGGTATTAATGTCTTTGTTTTACAGATAAGAAAATTGAGGCACTAAAGAGGTTGACAGACTTATTCAGAATATCTTGGGGCTGAGATAGGATTTTAATTCAGCTCTTCCTGACTTCAAATCCTGTGCTCTACTCACAGTGTTACCTGAATATTCATTTCCTTGAATGATATAACACATGTGCTGCTTTACTGCACATATGTGTTGCTGCTTTTTATGAATTCACAGTGTTGTCACATGACCTGTCTGCAGATGAACCTCAGAGGACAGTATTTTGTAGAAGGACAACTAGGTGGTTCAATGGATAGAGTAATGGCTTTGGAATCAGGAAAACTTAGCTTCCTTAGTTCATATCTGGCTCTGGACACATACTAGCTGTGTGACCCTGAACAAGTTATTTAATCTTGTTTGCTTCAGTTCCTCATCCATAAAATTATCTGAAGAAAGAAATGACAAACCACTCCTGGGGTCACAAAGAATTGGCCTGTCTGAAGGAACACAATAATAAACTGTAGATAATTCAACTGAGAGGCAGTACTGAGAGCAACAAAAAAAGGACAGCAATAGCAAACTTGGATACAACATAGGAGGCCTTAAGTACTTTTGTACATTAAAAGAAGAGGTGTATCAATAATCTGCTTAAAACTTTTCTTGATTTGCCAAGTCAGAAATCAAATAGGTAGCAAGATATTACCACAAATTAACTATATTTAGGAATTCAGGGTGAATCAGTTTTCATCAAACCGGAGAAGGAAAGGTCAGAGAGTAGCCTATCCTGTCTTCTGTCTTTCAGATGAGGAAACAACTTTAATTAGATGACAAATAGCTCTAGATTAAAATCCATCCCTCCAAAGATAGCCTGGGGGAAAAAGTAGGCAGAGAACAAAGCAGAAGACAGAGTATATAGGAATTCTCCACATGGCTGATTGGCAGAACCTGAAATTGTAAGTTATTATTTTATATGTTCTGTGAGACTATCATATCCTTTGTTACAAAAGAAGCAGTAAGTAGGTATGAATCTCATAGACAGTAGATTTGATTATTTTAGCATGTTGCTCTAAGGGTTATTTTTAAATGATTTTTATTGAGTTATTTCTCATAAAGTTTTCTGTTAATAAAGAGCTTGATCCGATCAAGGGCTTTGAGTGTTCTGAATTTCTCCATAGGTGCCCTCTTTCTGGAGGTAAACAAAGACTGATCAACTACTAGAGACACAGGAAACCTACTGGTAATCCTGATTTAAAGATGGAAAAGAGTAATAGAGATCATCTAGTCATCATTTATAAAATGTATAAATTTAAATATAAAAGTGTGGAAATTGAGGCCCAGAGAAGATAAATGATTTCCCTAAAGTGGCATAGCAAGTTGCAAAGCTGAGGTAGTTTGATTTTCTTTGCACATTTTGATTGCATCTCCTCCTTCTCTCTCTCACTCTCCTTTTACTTCTTATCCTTGGAACATCTTATATTGTTCTCTCACTGTTTTGTGGCTATGTTTCTTCCACCAGCTAGTATGGGTACCAAATGGTACTCCTAACATGGACCATATATTTTATTTCTTTTCTATTTACTGTAACATCTAGTACAACACTGGGCAGAGAGTAGATAGATATTTAATAAATGCTGCTTTAATTTAAATATATTTATAAGACTATAAAAGCCATGCATAACCCTTTATAGGCAGTCCTGATAGCAAACTTTGCATATAATAAAGAATTCTTAGTAGAAGGTTATCCATCAATTAGATTTGATTTGGTTCAACACCCATATGTCAGAAACTTATGCTAAAAAATGAACTGCATTAACCACACACGAGACATTACAATAGACAAAAGGGATAAGGAGATGAATGTTGGCCTCTCCAGTGTGTTCAAAGAACTTGTATTTTACTAAAGAGGAAAGAGCATCTGTACAAATAATGACAACCTGTGATGGGGGGAGGACAGAGTGCCTAAATGAATGCCTTAGCAAACTTCCAGAAAAGAAAGTGTGAGCATAATAATTATCTTCAAATGTGAAGTTCTCTTACTTGAGAGAGAGATAAATTTGTTTTTCTTTGATCTAGAGGGCACTACTAGGAGACAAAAATGGAAGTCATAAGAAGATGTGGGAGAAAATTGGAATCACATTCATTTCATTATATTTAGATGGACTAATAATGTAGAAATTTCCATTGGCCTAATATTAAAACCCCAACCATTGGAGAAGAATGGTCTCAATTCCCTATAGCAATGTGCTTTATGAGCAAAACAGAAATGCAGTAGCATAAAGGAAACATGAGTTGTACAAATTTAAAGACATTCTCCATCCATGACTAAATTGACAGAGCATTCTGAGTTCATATTGGACTGATCAGATACAGGAGGATATGCTGAAACTTTACCCCAACATTGTGATGTTGTTGAGGTGTAAGAAATGAGGGTTGAGAGATCCCCTGGCCTGCTTTGCAAAAGAATTTTCAAACCTGAATGAATAGAGGCACCAGGTTTGTGGCCAAAAAAATGGGCTTATTACACTAAGAAAACAACTTTCTTAGCAGGCAAAATCCTATTAGTACTTTTTGCAAAGGTTTGGGGACACAGCCTTTGATTATACTAGATTTTTGTTGCCTGGAACCAGGGAGCAATTTGAAGAATTTATTTTCAATCCAATAGAGGTGGTGATTATGCCCCTGGCCAAAGTCTCCAATTGGATTGAAGGAGGAGATTTACTTATCTGGGAGTTTTCCCTCTAAACAAGAGGGTGGGTCCCCTTCCAGAGAGGTTTGAGATTTCTAACTCAGGACTATGCTTCCCCCCTAGATCTCAATTTACTTCACTGTCATTGGTCCTTTTAGAGTAAGAAGGACAAACAATAACAACTACAACAGCTACTAGCTGTCCTTGGATGAGATCCTGTGGTTTTGCCTAAAAGCATGGTTTCTCCAATTATAAATGTGTTTGGTATCTTCCCCTTATTTTTTGCCCTTTGTAATATTTCTTATTCAGTTAATAAATCCTACCAGTTGCATTGTAAATACTTTTTTTTTCTTTTTTGACTAATTCCCCCTCTTTCTCTACCTTTTCCTCTCCTGTGAAATGCTTTACTTTTCTATAATAAATATGCTTCTTATTGACTATTTTAAGCAAGAATCTGAATTTGCATTAGAAGAGTAATTTCCTTAGCATGATAATCTCTTTACTTTCAGTCTAGTTTCCTGTCTTTGACCCACAGTATTGGACCCTTGCTGACAGCTGTGACCGTGACCCTCAAGCAGTGAGAAAATTCCCCAACAAAACAAATTTAGGATTGATATAAGGAGTTGGGGGGGGGGGGGGAGTATTGCCTAACAACCAGAACTATCAGAAAATAGAATGGGTTGTCATGGGAAGTAGTGATTGATAGATGATGGCAAATAGGATTTAGTCAGGGTGATGACAGAAGTGATGGAGTGAACTTCACAGGATTCAAATAGTTGAGTCAGTAATGCCATTGGGAGGGTCAGGAAGTGTTACTGACAAGTATTTCAGCACTGGGAGGAGTAGCAAAGGTGATTCTTCCAGGAAAAATGAGTATTTCATGAAACATCAATTAGGAAAAGTCAATAGGTAAGACTTGCAGCAGTGAAATAGTTAGGAAGTTAGAAAGTTAAAAAATGAACTTGGAAAACATGTTGGGAAACTTTTTCACTATCTTAGGGACTATTTGCTTTAAAAATTAGACTTGGAAAATTCTAACACATTTTGTACTTTATTATAATTAATTTGTTTTGCACAACACTGCTTACAAAGATTTCATTTACTATTAACAAGGGATTTATTCATTGCTATCAGTGTGATACTATAAAGCAGTAGTAATTCATTCTTGCTCCATTAAAATGCAATGTTCTTTAAACTTTTTAGTAGCCCTTTCCACAACCATAACAGGCTTTTGGGACTTTCAGCTTCTTTAGCTCCCCTTATGGGACACAATCTGACATATCCTTCTGGTACTTGCATAGTCCTAATAATAACAATGAATTCCATTTCCAAAGTAAATTACCTCTCTTTGAAGTAAATTGTGCAAATATCATTTTACTAAGATTACAAATATTGGAATTGATAGCCCCACAATTAGTAAATTCTAACTACTGTATGTATTTATCTATATTATTTCATTTAATCCTTTATAATAGCCCTGTGAGGTAAATGCTATGGCTAATTATTTCTTTTTTATGTATGAAGAAACTGAGGATCTGAGAGGGTAAGATTTAGTTTGAGTGAGCTAGGTGACAAGTTTGATAGAGCACAGGGCCTATAGTCAGGAAAAATTTGAGTTCAAATGCAGCCTCAGACACTTATGAGCTGTGTGACCTCTAATTGCTTCAAATTTCTTCAATTCTAAAATAGGGATGATAAAAGCCTCACAGGGTTTTTGTGAGGATCAAATGAAATAATATTAGCCTGGTACTTGGTGCATATTAATATGTAATAAATCCTTATTTCCTTCCTTATAGTCATATAGATAAGTATCAGAGGCAAGATTAGAAACTGTCATAATTCATATTACCCATGATTCTTTTCACCTCAGCATACCATTTCTCTATTCTGTTAGTTATTGATCTAGAGTCATTTCATATTTTCAGTAATCTAAAAGAAGGACTCAAAACTGTTAAAGTCTCAAGCAGAACTTAAGAAACAGTTTCTGGAAACTTTTTCTGGAAAAAAGTTACTGTTCAAATCCGTGGTATATTTCTAGTTCTGAAATCTGACTACTACCCTGAAGCTCTCCTTTGTAGAAATTGAGATCTCTCATTATTTCAAAGAATTGTGGATTGTGAGGAAGGAAGCTAGAAGGCAAATAAAAAGAAGTGGAATTTAACTAATAATAGAACTGATGAGGGTGAACTCTGAAATTGTGTCCCCTTGAATCTGTAAAATAATCACTCTGAAACTGTGTCCCTTTTGATCCATAAAAGAAGGGAGATTTGGGGTCTCCCAGACTCCAGAATCTGGAAGGGGATAGGCCTTTTTCTAAGATATGCGGCATCTTTCAATTGGAAATCTCAGGCAAATCACTCCCATTGATCCAGGGAGCCAGATCCCCATTCAGGAAACTTCAAATTCTTGAAAAAAGCCTTCAAAGTGATTTCATTTAATTGGGAAAAGATTTCAAACTACCCCAACACTAAGATTTGCTCATAAAATAGGTTTCTGTTAACATATTAAGAGATTTGTCTTCTAAGAGAGAGCTTCTTAGTGAAAAATAAAACTTCCTTTTTTTTGCCACTAAGATTTCAGGTTCATCACGTTGGACCTGTGCCAAAACCAGAGGAGAATATCAGTTCTCACACCTCGGTTCTCTACCACTAGAATTGCATCAGAACTTTCTAGAAGATTGCCCCAGAGATGAACATGTTTTAAGTCAGAGAAACTCATCTTTCTGAAAATCATTAATAATACCTAAATTTTTTTGTGTGTACACATACATTTATGTATATATGTACATATTTTCCTGTGTGTGTGGGGAAGCAGTAGCTTGCCCTTAGTAAGTGCTACAATGGCAGAGAGTAGAAAGAATAAGGGACTGTAAGCCAGAAAGTGGTTGGCATCTGAAAACTACTAGCTTCAGAGGATTATCAGGAATAAGTAACTCTACCCCTATGAAATTCAGTTTCTTCTTTTGCAGCTCAAAGTTCTTACAGATATTATAGAATCAATTTACAGATCAGATTATAGAAGATATATTACAGAAAATGCTTTACAAAACTTAAAGTTCTATGCAAATGCCAGTTTTATTATAAAATGGTTAAAATTGAATTAATACCCATTTAAGACCCTATTTTCAAATAAATAGCATTCAGAGTTTTTCTCAGACTATTTTATCATCTTTATCATTACACTGGCAGCAATGGCAATTAGTTTGGGTTCTATTGTGTCTTGTGTCAAAACTTAAAAAGCCTATAAAGGACCCAATTTTTTCCCAGATAAAACAAAGTCACAAACTGACACAGATAAACACTTTTTGATACCTTTTTTGAATCATAATGCTCATACAACAGAAAGAAATTCAAGGTATGTACTCTGATATTGTGACCGTCATGCATTCAAGCTTCCATATCTTTCATGATAAACCATGATCCTGCTATAATACTCCAGCATTCATGGTGAGGAAACTCCTGTCAATGACGATAGTTCTGCAAATGATAGTCTTAGAGAGTTCCACTGGGGACATTGAGAAGTTGATTTTAAGAATTTAAGATTAATTCTGATTCAGAGGTCCAATCACTACTCCATATTGTCCCATTGACTATTTGGTTACTTCCATATACCCTAATTGCCATTATTTGCTTTTCTCCTTAACTGCCCTATAGCAGTTGAAAGTTATAGAGGGAGTCTTCCTAAAACTGGAAGGACCAACTGCAAGGCCTTTCCATTCCATTCTTGTAGTTCTGGTGTCTCCTACCAGTTCACTAATGAGTTCAATCAGTCAGTAAACAACAACAAAAAATAAGTGGTTATTTTGTGCCAGCTGCTATACTAAGAGCTAAAGATACAAAAATAAGGCAAAAGATGGTCCTGCTCTTGAGTAGCTCCCAGTCTAATGGGAGAGACAACATGCAAATAACCATACAAAAACTTAGAAAAATAAATATGGATAATAACCAGAGCTCAGATACTAAAATTTAGAGGGATTAATACAGGCTACCTGTAGAAGTTAGGATTTTAGTTAGAACTTAAAGGAAACTAGGGAAGTTTGGAGATAAAGATGATGATGGAGAACTCCTCTCAATTTGAACTCCTACAGAGAAAAAATATCATCTACCTCCTTTTGGAGGAATGACATAAGATGATTTTCCCCCCTGAAGCAGAGAGATCTATGAGTTTGGAAGTCCTACAGAATATAAATGAATTATTCACTCAATACTTATTGTCATTCTGTAGGGTGTTGAATGTTTTGCCCACATTTTAAGATCTAGGTTGGGGAAAAGGGAATTTAAACTTTGTTTCCTTCTTCAAATAAAAGAATAACTACTTCAATCCTCATCTACTTTCTTACTCCCCAAAGCAACTTTTGGAAAGATATTAAAAAGAGACTGAATCAGATCAGTTCTAGGAAGAGGTTTGGAAGAAGAGGCTTAAGCAAAAGAGAAATAAAGACCCTAAATTGTAAGGGTTACTTCCTATCCAATTTGTATTTATTCATCTTGCTATGAGTTTTATCCTTCTAGTGTAAAATAAGCTCCTGAATAGCAAAGCTGTTTCCTACTTGTCTCTGTGCATTCAGTGTTTAGCTCAGTACATTGCACATAGTGGGGACTCAATGAGAGTTGAAGAATCACTATAAACACATATATTTTTTTTAACACATATAATTTTTCTTTTGTAATTTTGTTTCTCTCCAATGTGCCTCCATCAAATCCAACAATGTGTTTCTTTCTGTTAAGAGTAATGCAATCAACTAGATATCCAGTATTTATTAAATGCCAATCACCTCCATTAAAATGGGAAGAAGTAAAAGGCCTAAGTATGACCCAGACAGGTGGCTAGTAAACAATGCAGGTTGGAGAATTAAAGACACTGGGAAACCAGAAGACTCTCATGGACAGATTAGGCTTATGAGATACATTAGGACTCAACTGCCATGCTCCTTAATTGGGACTCTCTCATATCTAATGTACTTTTCTTTATATTTCTATACCACAGTATTTCTTTCTATTTCAAACTTTTAATGTGATGTAATCAATTCTTTATGAAAACTTTGCAGAAATGCCTGATTTTCAAAACTGAGTGAGAAAGAAAACTACCTTGCCCAGAAATAATGTGTTAAAAATTAGTTTTTCCCCAAACCATGGTTTGTAATTTGGAAGATATTGCTCCTTAGAGTTCATTCTTTTCTCTAATTGAGAGGCTGTACTGCATCATCACATTGCTTTTATTTCTGGTTATTCCCATGGTAACACAGAACTATTCCAACATAGATGCAGTTTGAACTAATCTTTTACTTAGGAAGAATACCAAGGAGCACAAAAGGTAAAGAAGAAACTGCTTTTGATGATCAGGTTTTATAAGATTCATAAATTAACTCATGCACTATTTTCTTTAAATGAGCAATTTCCACTCCTAGGCAATTAAATTGGTGGCAGGACAATATCAGTTTAGCCAACACTATTAAGATTTAAATGATTCCAGAATCAGTTACTAAGGATTAATGAAAGGGAAGGATCTTGAAAAAATTATGAGGTTCATTGCCCTTCATCCCTACAAAGTTCCCCTGAATTATTCCTGCTTTTTTCTTATCCTGACTTTAAAGAGAAAGAAAAACTAGTATATTGATTCATGAGGTGGGGGGAGTCTTGAAAATTTAAGGATCTATTCAGATTCATGTTATCTTTGCATCCCTGTGGTTTAGCTCAGTGACTTGCATATAATTTCAAAGTTATTTTTATCTAACCTGTGATTTCATCTATATAGGGAGCTCTGTGGAAAGGAACTTCCTCTCCCTAGGCAGGTTAATAACTTCTCTGCAATGTGCAGCCCTAGAATTGCTTGGATTACTAATGTAGTAAATGTCTGCCTGGGATTAAACTCAGACACAGACATACACACATGTACTTTATTGCATTACTATATTGCCTAAAACATTCACTTAATTAATTAGTTAATTAGATTACACATATTGTTCATGAGAACAAACCCCAAAATCTTAAATAGTCTTAAAAAGAAATTTATTAGGTCATTTGGGGAAGAGAAACAGAGAGAGGCAGAGAGGCAGAGAGACAGACAGACAGACACACACACACACACACACAGAAACAAAGAGACAGGGACAGAGAAAAATGACAGAGCCAAAGAAAGGTGTGGCTCTCTTCACAAGTTTTTGTGAGGATACATTATATAGAACTCAGACAAGGTGTAAGGATATTTGTTTGGTTTCTCACAGGTTGTGGGTAATCTCCAAGAGAAGGGCAGTTTGAAAGATATATTAGCAAATAAGTCAGTCTCTTTTGAGAAACCCAAATATAGTTTTGGTTGAATCCAAAACAGTATCTGAGGGGACTCAAAAATCAGCCTTGGGTTCCAAGCATTCTTTTTAACCAACTGACTTCCCTGGATCATTTTTGAGGTCAGCCTGACTTCTACAGTAAGATTTTTTTTTTTTTAATCAAACTATTTTCTAGGCACATAAAGCTAACAATATTAATAAATGATAGATAATAATCCATTCAATAAGGAAATGGAATAAAAATAAATGCACACAGTAGAAAGGTAAAATTATAAATGTGAATGGTAGGTTAGAAGGGACTTAATTGATTATCTATTCCAAATCTTTCACTAGTCTAATACATACATACTACATCCCCTGCAATTGAATATCCTATTTCTTTTCAAACACTTTTAATGACAAAACATAAGCTGTCCATTCTCCCACCTTTAATAATTAAAAGTTTCCTGGACATGGAACTGAAATCTATCTTTCTGTAACTTCTTTCCATTGAATATGGGTCAATTGAATTATAATTCCTTTGTCACAAACCAACTCTTCAAATTCTTAAATAGTTATACCCTTCATTTTGAATCTATTTCCTAAACAAGACATCCCTATTTTCTTTAAGTTGATTCTCATTTGGAATAATCTTTAGTCCCTTCATTGTGTGCAGTGCACTACTCTATGCATACTCCAACTTGTCAATAAACCTTCTAAAATTTGAGTTCAGAATCTAGCCTAGTATTCTAACTGTGACTTGACCAAGATAGAATATGACAATAAGAGATATTAGTAGATAATAAAACTGTAATCACCTTCATTTTAAATATACTGCTTCTATTGATGCCCTTTAAGATTTGCTTTATCTTTCTTGGTACGATGACTATGGGTTTGTATTGGTTTTGGATTTTCACATTTTTCTCATACGAATATCTCTCTAGCTATATCTCCTTATATATTATATAGTTGATTTTTAAAATCCATGTACAGTACTTTGTATTTATTCCTATAAAATTTAATCTTCTTAACAAATCTATTATTCTTCTTTGTTGAAGTTGTTTGGGATTCCAATTCAGTTACTGACCATATTATCTAAGTCTACCAGATTGGTATCAATTGTCATTTATATTTTCGTCAATGTCATTGGTAAAAAATTTAACAGAACAAATCTGAAGACTGAACCCTAGAGACCTACTTTTAAGTTGGCATTGATACAGTGATCCAAATTATTTAGGTCCTTTTTGATGTTTTTCATTCAAGAACCAGCAAGGTATTTGGCCAGATACTCTTACCCAAAATTATCTCTGTGTCCATTTAGGCTTTCTGAATTCTAAAAAGAGGGGCAAGTTATTAGAAAATTCAGAGTGGTGCAGACCTGGATGATATTAAATATCTACCAGGATTTCCTTCTTTGGTGGAGATTAGATTACTTCTTTCCCTAAAAAGAAAAAAAAAAAAAGCTGTCCCCAAGAATTGAATAAGGGCCAAGACTCAAGTTTATTCCCGAGCTAAAATAGCTTCCTACTGTCTATAGGCCATGTTGATGACTTCCTGATTGCTTAAATACCTACAAAGAGAATTGGTGAATGTGCCCAAATCTGAGTCACTATATCCTAACCTTCTGATATCATCCCTATTGAACCTGAGTAGATTACATCAGAGTTAAGTGTTGTAAGTGCTACTTTCTATGTTATGGCCAAACTTTCTTTTGTTAATTGTTGAATACCTTAACAGTATCTCAGTTCATTTTAGTATTATATTTAAGATGCCAGGGGAATACTTTGACTCAGAACTAGTTCACCATTTGAGTTTAAATCTTGCCTTCCCATTGGCTTTGGTAAATTATATAAACTTTGTGAACTGCTTACTTTATAAATGGTAATGACATTTGTTACAACTATGTGGTAGGATCTTTTTTTAGATGATAACATGTTGTAACATGCAAAACACTATCTAAATATGCACAGATATTGAAAGAATTGTAAAATTGTAAGTAAAATGCTTTTAAAGTTTAGATAGTGGTTTTGGGAGATAATGAGTCAGATTTGATTATTAATCTTATTCTAATGTTTACAAATGGTGCTAAAAGGAATTATAATTATTACTAATACATTATTTTCTGTTTTAGGGATGAAAATGTTATATGTTAATTTATATTAATTCTGTCCAGACATCCTAATAATTGTTAAACTATGTCTACTAGATTATAATTACTTTGAGATGCTTTTTACAATTAAAAATAATTATTTTTAGAAACAATTAAACATCAATATATACAACTAAATTTGCTTAATAATTACTTTTACATGAATTAATTTGGATGCATGTAATTTTTTTGAAGCAAGTAGGGTTAAGACATGTGCCCAGGATCATACAGCTAGTTAAGTTTCTGAGGATGGATTTGAATACAGATTCTCCTAATTCCAAAGTCAGTTCTCTATCCACTATTCCACCTTGCTTGATCAGAATATGTATATGTGTTAGAATATAAGTTCCTTGAAGGTAAGGATGTTTTATTTGCATATATTACTATAAGTAGCACTTGGTAATCATAGTGCCTAGCAAAGAATAAATGCTTAATAAAAATTCTGATTATCTAAACTTGGTTATCCTGATTCTGTTTTTTCCGCTTCATTATTTGATAAAAATCTCTAATTTCTTCATACTTGCCATTTTAAATTGTAATTGTATTCATGTATTACAATTTCTTTAATGTTCTATCTTTGTGACATCTTTAGTCAGCTAGCATAGTATCTTGATATTCTAGGCTATCAATAAGTGTTTAATAGATTCAAATCACAAAACTCAATTTTCTTTTGAGCTAAAAACAACGAAGAAAATGAGTTTCACTGAAAGGTAAGCTTTTATTGGTCTTAAATAAGCAGAAAATACACATATTTGTCCTTTAAGTAAGATGGCATATTTCAAATACTGTTTAAATACTAGTTTTATATTTTAGCCATACTTAGTCTCAGAAAGCTTTTGTGTATTCTATGGAGGTACCTGGGGAGAATCTATTGGTACCTGTTGGTGCTAATTTGTGTGAGATGTTTTTTAAAACTAATCTTGAACTAAGCTATGGAAGATAGAACATGTAGGAATTAGAAAAACACATATGTACCTTGTTTTAGTCAGTGGGCATGTTTTTTGGAAAAGTTCTCAGAAGTTTTATAGATTGAATAATTTCAAATGCACTAAAGAGAGGGATGGCTACTTGAATGAATTTTAAATTTTGATATTAAATAAGATGTTCTTCATAAAGATTTGTATTTGCAATTTGTTTCATTCTTATCTTTTAATAATCCTTTCCTTGTCTTTCGATAAATAATAGGTCATCCACTCAATGTTCTTGGAGGCTGTCTATAATCTTTTGATATTGTATAGTTACCTGTGTAAAGCAAATGGACTTTCCATTATTTCTGTCTCTTGTTCTCATCAGACTAATTTCTTTTCTAGTCATACATTTTCTCTGACAGATTCTTTTCTTAGTTTTTGTTGTGTAATACTTCTTTAACAATGTGTTACAGCCTATTCACATTCACCAGGTGTCCTTTAGGTGACCCTCAAATTGAATTCTTCAATCAGTCACAGCCATTCAGGATCACTGAGAGAATTATTAGTCTTTGTTTCAGGAAGATTCTTGAAGTCATTAAAAGGATGACACAATGATCCAAAGACAAGATCTTTTTTTTTAATTCTGGGCCTAGCTTACTGTCCATGTATTTTTCTAAGATATATATATATATATATATATATATATATATATATATATATATATATATATATATAATATATATATACTTATAATATATATATACTGATAAAAGAACAAGTGAATCATTTTACAAAGTAAATACTCTTTTGAAAAGATTTTATCACTGATATTTTACGTTAATATCTTGTAATAATGTCAACATTTGTCATGCATTTCTTAGTACTTATTATATACTAGATACAGTGTTAGGCACTAAGGATATAACGATTAAAAATAAAATAGTTTATTCCCTCAAGAGCTAAGACTTTATTAGGATGTGGGTAACAATAACTCTAAGGGTGATTAAGCACTATATCCACTGATGTAACTTGAAATCTTCTATATACTCTACTGTAATCCAGGCCCATCTCCAATAGTCCTGATCTATGTCTTGCCATTGGACCCAGATGACTCCAGAGGAAAAAGTGAAACTAGGTTACTTTACACAGCCCACACTCACTTAAATCCAATTACTTTCATGTCATGCCATTACTCCCTGATGTTGTGGTCCACTTCAAGATCAAAAGATAAACAAGAGAAGAATACTTCAGTAAATGGATTTTGTGAGTTTTCATGGTTAACAAAATTCAACACCTATCCGCCAGACTTCTGCTGAAGAACTCTAATGATGATAGCTCTC
Source organism: Sminthopsis crassicaudata (assembly GCF_048593235.1). Taxonomy (NCBI): domain Eukaryota; kingdom Metazoa; phylum Chordata; class Mammalia; order Dasyuromorphia; family Dasyuridae; genus Sminthopsis; species Sminthopsis crassicaudata. The sequence continues at coordinate 531,285,744 of NC_133619.1, read as the reverse complement.
TACCAAATGTCATCAGCACTATAGTTGTTAGAAGTTGTCTACCCTTCAAGATCTCAAGGTTATAGCCCACAATTTTGCATATGTGTGTTCTTTTCCCACCTTTATGATTTCTTTGGGATACAGACTCAATAATTGTACTGCTGGGTCAAAGGATAAGTACAGTTTTATAGCCCTTTGCTCATAGTTCCAAAATACTCTCTAGAATGTTTGGATCATTTTACAAATCTATCAGCAATGCATTAGTGCCCTGTTTTTCTACATCCTCTCCAACATTTATCATTATCTTTTCCTGTCATCCTAGTCAATCTGAGAAGTGTGAGGCTATACTTCAGAGTTGTTTTAATTTGCATTTCTCTAATCAATAGTGATTCAGAGCGCTTTTTCATATGAGTATAGATGGCTTTAATTCCATCATCTGAAAATTGTCTGTTCATATCTTTTGACCATTTGTCAATTGGGGAATGACTTGTATTCTTACAAATTTGACACAGGTCTTTATATATTTTAGAAATGAGGCTTTTATCAGAAATACTGACTGTAATTTTTTTTCCAGATTTGTACTTCCATTTTAATCTTATTTTTGTTGGTTTTGTGCAAAATTTTTAAAATTTAATGTAATCACAGTTGTATATTTTTTATTCATAATATTCTCTAGTTCTTTGGACATAAATTCCTTCTTTCTTTAAAGATCTAATAGGTAAATTATCCCTTGCCCTCCTAATTTGTTGATGATAACACAATTTATGCCCAAATCATGTACCCTTTTTGACTTTATTTTTGTATGGGGTGTACGATGTAGATCTATGCTGAGTTTCTGATATATTATTTTTCAGTTTTCCCAGCAATTTTTGTGAAATAGTGAGTTCTTATCCCAGAAGCTGGAGTTTAGGGGTTTCTCAAATACTAGATTACTTATACTCATTGATTATTGTGTCATATGTATCTAAACTATCCCACTAATGTACCACTCTATTGATGACTGTTGCTATATAATAGAATTTTAGGTCTGATACTGCTAGGTCACCATCCTTTGTATTTGTCCCCATTAATTCCCTTGATATTTTTTTCCCTTTTGTTCTTTCAGATGAATTTTGTTATAACTTTTTCTAGCCCTATAAATAATTTTTTTGACAGTTTGATTGCTAAGCATTGAACAAGTAGACCATTTTAGGTAGAATTATATTTTGTTACATTCAGCCTTGTAGTTTTTTCTATTATTTTCTGTGTACACTTTATTTTAGTCTTTTCCCCCCCTTTGTTCTTCACCACTTGCCCCAAGAAGACTATAATTAAATATGGATATATTTATACCAAACATACATTTGTGTGTATATATGCATATATATATATATATATATATATATATATATATATATATATATATATATATATATAATGTAGATACACACACATATATGCATTTATATACACATACATTCATATGCATCTATATAAGGTAATATTATGCTTTTTTCTTCTCTGTTTATCTGAAGATAGATAGCATCTTCTTTTTTAAGTCCAAGTTCAACTATGGCACTGTGAATGAAGCCAAGGACACAGTTCTAAGATATTGCCTATTAACAATGACATTACCAAGGAAATCAGGAAGATGAAGATACCCCACAACATTGGGTCAGATAAAAAGCTTAGTTTAAGATATGTTAATACTCTCATGCATACTGTATCTTCTTTCATTATCAATGGGAAGTTATAATGAGTTATTGAGAAATAGTCACCAAAGTCATTGAATCCTTCCATTTGTAGAACTACTATTGTTCCTTTGTGTAATTTGAATTGAACAGTACTTTTTGATCAGTCATTAAGGCTTTTAATTTGGGGAGCTTTTTTATTTATGATACTGATAACCTTTCTTCAAATTATGATGTTGTTGAGGGAAAACCAAGGCAAAAATTCCATCAAATAGAGTTCAGTGACCATTTGTCTTTCAAGTGCTGTTATCACCAAGGCAACATTCCATCTGTAAAGGTTCAAAAAACATATTTAACCCTGTAACTTATGCAACTAAACTGAAAGCACTATCTGTATGCAGTTACAATCTAATGGTCCTAATTACTATAGATTGTGGTTATTCATAGTGAAGAATTATGAAGGATCATGAATCCTATTAAGACATTCACCTCACAATGCTGATGCCTAAATAATTGAGTAACCTTCCACTAACTGGAATATAGATAACCTTCATGGAATATTGTAGATATATTGACAATTTAGGGAGCATGGGAACAAAAGTAGAACCATTTACATTTTAGTTCTCAAAAATCCTCATTTCCTTCACATGATAAAAAATTTTCCTTCTGCTTTCCCAATTCATTTTCCATGCTCTCTTTTCCAGATGACTAGGTATTTTGTGCTATAAATATCACTTCCCACGTGTTAGATTTAAAAAATATCTTCAAAACTCATAAGATGATACCTAGGTGTTTATATGAAAGCCACTGATTGCTTGCTTTAGGATGTATGCTGGCCACTAGATTTAATAAATAATTTACCACAAAACTCATTGCAAGCAGCAAATCACCTTTAATTTTCTAGTTAGTGTGTTTATTGAATTATTTGAATCTGATTTAGAACTATGCATTTCAGTATTATTCTTACACACACACCCATAGTTATCAATATCCAATATAGACATACAAACTTGTTAAGCAGAATGTCTTTCATTCACAGTCATATATCTTTTAAGGCAATTTCTAAAGCAAGAATGAGATCGTCACCTGTTTTATGTACTTAGTTCAGAAATCAAATGGCAATGTTTTTACTAGCTTTGCTTTTTTTTTTTTTTCTCCTTATAAATCCTACTCTTATCCTTCTTAAAGGATTTGTATATATCTTATTTCCTATTCCTGCTAACTGTTCTGCTTTAATTCTACTCCTTAACTCCTCTCTCTATTACTTGAACTTTTCCTAGTCAGGGATCCCTGCCTTATCTTCTCTCTCCACGCTTACTACCCTCTTTATTCCATTTCCATTAATCTATACACCATATTCCACTCCCTTTAATCTAAATGCCATTCTGTATCCTGCCTTAATTTATGACATCTCCCTCCCTTTTTATCCATTTCCCTTTAATCTATACATTTTTGTCCCACTGCAGAGAAACTACACAGCCTTCTATACCCCAATTTATTCTATTATCCCTCCCCTTATTTCTTCATATATTTTGGAGAGCGCTATACTCTTGATGGTACACACACACACACACACACACACACACACACACACACACACACATCCCTATTTCATTCCTGATAAAAGTAGGTTTTCAAAACTACCAACCCTCCTGCCCTCTCTAACATTACTCTTTGGGGTAGATGAAGCTTTTTTACTTTTACTTTTTTTTACTTTTTAACTTAAGTATTCTCCTTTGAAGATTAATCCTGGTCTTCCCTATTCCTGTAGTAAGTTTCTATAGTTGGGTTCTTTCTTCTTTGCCTATTCATCTATTTTTAATGATAACTATTAATCTAAGTACCTCTAATCCTGGGAGTGCAGGGGGTGATGCCTCTGTTTTTCACTTCCCCTCTCTCCTTTGACTGGGAACCCCATACTAAAAACTCAACCCTCCTGCAAGTGCCTGAAGTCAGCAGCATCTCTGCCCCATTCTGCAGCACAGCTGGGCCTGTTGTTCCTTTTTAATTGAAGTCCCATCAGTCTCCCCCAACTCCTCACACTGGCCAGGAGGTAAAAGTTCCTGTGGTTCAAGTCTTTTCTGAACCCAGTTAACCTTAGGTCCTGCTTGCTATTTATTTATTTTTTTAAATAAAGCTTTTTATTTCATTATTCTTTTTGAAAGAATTACAATTCTTATATAATCTCTTTAATATCTTTACAATTTATCCTGAAGTTCAGATTCCTTATTATAGAGATCACATAGGTTTTTCTAATCATATTGCTTTTATTTTGTTCTATTTTTCTTCTAATTGTATATTTTTGAGTTTCCAATCTGTAATCTTTCACAAAAGCAAATGAGATTTTGTCATGTGCCCCTAAATTATATCTTTGAGTTTTTTTCTTAAGGATTTTTTTTTTCCTCATCATCCTGAGATTATCTGGTTTCCAACCTGATTTCTTCTTTTGATAGTCATATATAAAGACATCTTGATATATAAGTATTTAAGTATATTGAACCCACCATGAGGTAATATTGAAAACAATTCCCATGAGTTTTGGTAAGACCACAGGACACAAAAGACAGATTCAGGCAATGTGTCTGTGGGTGTTTTTTAAAACTTTCTTGGAGTAGATTCTAAAAATATATTATTGAATCCTTTCCAGAAGGTCATTGTTCATCTCACATCAGGGGGTAGGTGGCCACATTGGCAACTCCATAGTGGTTGTTGTGATCTTTGGCCATGTGTCTGTAGCCTTCAGTTTTCACCCCAGCTGTTCTTAACAATCCAACATTTATTGTTCTCTTCAATCTCTTTATCAGTGCCATAATATACTACCACATCTGCATAGTTAAGGTCTTTATCAGAGTTTTTGTCATGATAAATCTCTGATTTGTAGATGTGGAAGCTATCAAGGCCTGTATAAATGGCCACAGAGATAAGTCCCTTGGCTCCTGGAGAGCTTTCTTATCATTTGCAGGAATAGAAGCAATACTAGTGACACTGAGATCATATATGTTTTTATAGTCCTGGCATTCACCTTCTCAGCAGTATAGGGCTAGACATTCTCAGAATCCATGTTCTTATTATCCTTCATACCCTGGAAAGCATTTGAAGACTAGTCCCCAGAACAACCAGAATTACAGTTTACTAGGTTCTGCTCATTCAAGGATACCATCTTGCAGAATTGACCCTTCAAGGTACAAGTGGCACTAAAAACCTAGCAAGAGCCACAGTCACGCTGATTTTTAACATGGGTACTATAGCCATATTGTCTTCAGCTTTGGGAACATTCAAAAATTTGGGTTTCATGAATGTTGGCATTCCAGAACTTTTTTCAGGTGACTTGTGGCTCAGAATCTTCTCTCTGAATTCATCCTTTGTCATATCACCAAATTGGCTAATGGTGGTCATGTAAGTATGCTTGTCCATATTGTATTCCAAATTGTGCAGCTCAATCTTCTTCATGTTCTCTTCTCATGTGGTTCTTCTCTAAATCTCTTCCTGCTCTTGGTAAGTCTTTTGACGCTAACATTTCCACAGCTTCCAGCCTCTCTCAATATCATGCATAGAGTTTCCCAGGGCTAGCCCTAGGAAGAGGCCATTAATAAAAAGACTAGAAGAGAAGAAGGCTTGCTATTTCTTTAAAATAGCTTGGAGGTGTTTACACTTCATTGATGCTTGTCCTCAGGCCTTTCTTTGGGTAGTCTCTGATTGTCCCTTGAGGATCCCTATTCTACCCCAAATTTTATTTTTCACCAGTCTTTGTTTGCCCTTAGGTATAATTTTGTTTCATTTATGGGGGAAATTTGGAGAGCTTGGAATTTTCTGACCTACTCCACCATCTTCCCAGAATCTCCCCAAAAGGCAATGTTTTTTAAGAAAATAAAAGAATACTTAGTTGTATCTAACACATCTTTGCTGAAAAAAAAGGAAGATCTCTATCCTCATCCAGATCTCCTGTCTTCGTCCTGATGCAATATCACAACTGATGCAATGAAAGTGTAAGAGAGTCGAAAGGGATTTTCCCTACTGTAATTCAAATAGTAAATTGACTTCAAAGAAAAGTAGCCTCAGTTGAAAGAAAAAAAAAAAAAGATTTTATACTGAAGTGCATTTCTGTCTGATTGATGTCTGAATCACATGCAAAAAGACTTTAATATCCCCTAAGAATCATAAGCTTAAAAAGCTGATGAATGGTAGTTGTAATTCAGTGGAAAACTAATATATGGCAACAGTAGAAAACCAGAAGATAGAAGTTCAGACACCAACAGGTGGAAGTAATGTGAAGATAATAGACCATCTGCATACCTCCCAGCAATGTGCATCTGAGCAGAAAGCAGCTCACAATCTAATAATCTCACTAGACTAACAGATGCCATTGGCAATGTTGTGAGCAATAAACAGTAGCATTGGACACAAAAAGATTTTACAGTGGGGGACACTACCCTATGAACATTAGTTGCCCTTGTTATGTAGATTATTTTGGTCATATGTGTTCCCCATGTATGTGACCTCTCTGTGGGATTTCTCTGGCTCCATTTATTCCTTATGTGCATTTTCTATCCCATCCCTGATACAATAGCTTATGGGAGACTGTCTCCTTTATGTGTGGAGAAGGGAATTTCACTTGTATATTATTTTGCCAAGCAATTTAATTAAATATTTTCTTCTAATTAATGTATCCTCTGGTTAGTGTGGTAAAAGAAATGATGGGTCCATCCTTCCAGGATAAGAGAAGCAATACTATTCAGGGGCAAATCAACTCCCCATAGAAATTCTAAATTCTCATTTATTTAAGGAATCCTGTTCTGATAACCAACCCCTACCACGATACTCATAATAGCTTCCTGAGGTTCAGCTCCCTGCAGAAGGCCTAAGGTAGCTTGCTCAGCTGCTAGGACCCTTCTTCCGCTCATTCTTAGCTCCAAATCCCATTTCCATATTAGGTCTTTGCCACTATAGAAGTCAGTCCCTTAGAAACTGGTTTCTATCTAACAATAGACTTTCATTTACAACTAATAATTCAGGATTAAGTGAATTCTTTCACGTTAAACTTGCAGCCGATTAAAGGGGATTTTTAATAGCTCTCTTATTGCCACTGTTCTCATGAACATCAGGAATTGAGGAAATTCAAACCTCATCATTATGATCTTACAAGATGATGAAATTTTGATGAGATGGTAGTTTGATAAAGATGTCTAAGAGAATATAGATAAAACATTAAAAATTTTAGCAATAGAGGTAAGATCTCCACTAATTCTATTTTCATACTTTATCACCTTAAGGAGGTGAATCAAAAATTTCAGTCTATTCTAGCAAAATCTAAACTCTAAGAAATCTCATCACATTGTAACAGCATCAAATCAAGTATTATGGTGGGTTGTATGTCTGTCACTTGAAATCCAAACTAATTAAATTTGGAAGGTCTTATTATTAGAAGGTTGGTCTAGAGTGGTGAGTTTGAGCTATAGCAATTCATGAAAATCATACATAAAGGGGTGTGTGTGTATGTGTGTGTATGTGTGTGTGTGTGTATATGTATGCGTGTATGTGTGTGTGTGTGTCCCACAAAATCATTAATTTTTGAAGTGCTTTAATATTGACATGAAAAACCCCTGAACATAATATACTTCCTTGTCTTCTAAAACATAGTTTACCGAACTTAGCATTTTAAAAACAAAGCAAAACACCTCAGTATCATTAGTGTAAACATCCATCATTATCAAAGGCTTTTGGGATTTTACAAGCCATTTAGTCTAAAGCTTTCATTCTCAAGATGAGTGAAATGAGACTAAGAGAGATCAAATAACTTGCCTGGTGGCATGAAGGTGGTATGCATCAGAGCCAGCTATTCTGTCTCCAGACCCCCTCCTCCTTTCATGGAATCATTTGCTTTTTCCTTAAATATTAATGAAAGAAATAGATTTGTTTGTGATTATTCTAAGGGCTTCAGAAATGTGGTATTGAATCTTAACTCAAGGTGATTCAGTGAGGGGGAAGCCATTACCTCCTAAGGTACCTCATACCACAGTTGGACATTCCTCCATCTACTCCATTTTAGCTACATTATATGTGTAGTCTTTCTCCACAGGAATGTAAGTTCATTGAAGTCAAAGACTATTTTTCTGTTTCTCTTTGTATCCCCAACATTTAGCACAGTATTGGCATTACAGTAAGAGCTTAATAAATGCTTCTGACTGACTGACTGTCATATTATATGACAATATCTCTGGCTTCTTCTACCATTGTTTTTTTTTTTTTTTTTCTTTTTTTTTCTTCTGGATGTACACAATTATATTAACTTAAATGGTGATTTTATAGTCCACTTGAGCCCCTAGATCATTTTCAGTTGAATTGTTAAATAGCCATGTTGCCTTCATCTTGTTCCAATGAATTTGAATTTGACTTTTTAAAACCAATTCCCTATAACTTTGTATAACTTAGAGGAAAGAAGGTTTGCTTTAATTCATATATGTGGCTAGGGGATTTAGAGGAGAGAAAGGCTTGGTCCTGGTATCATTTGTTGCATTTCAGGGATGGGAAACACTGCATGATGGAGAGCCTAGATAATGCTTCCTGATGTCTAGAATACTAAATAAATAATCATACAAGTTTTTTGTTTTTTTTTTTTAACCTTGCATATGTTCTCAGTACATCCCAGAAAGGTCATTTTAATTTTGTATTCCTGACTCCAATCTTGTTTTACATTTTGACATTTTTCTACTATAATTGGTTTTAGAGAAAAACAACACAAAATTCTAACCTGATTTAAAAAAAACAAAAACAAAAACAAAAACAATTAATGCTGCTGTGCAGTTCCAGTTTCCAGAATTCTCTTTTTTACTCTCCTATTTTGAGTTTAGGTTAAATTCTTTTGAAAGGTATAGATTTCAAAATAGTCCATACCTTTTTTTGGTCTTTCTATGTCAGAAGCACCCAGAATATTTTGAGCTGCCTTGCTCAGGTTTGCTTTGGTAAGAGTCTCTTCCCTCAGTTTTTTTTTTCCCCCCATGCTCTGAATCTTGAACTTTTAAGTCATCTTAGAAGGTGTACAGTCAAAAAGTTCTTGAGTAACAGAGTAACATGTTTAGGCTTGAAAGTTATTTGACTGTGTAGACAATGACTTAGGGAGAAGAAAAACTGGAATTTGCGAATCAAGATAGAAACATAAGGATGAACTTCTCTCTGAGTTCTGAATATTGTATCCCTTAGTAGATTTTATGAAGTATTTAATGTGTAAACAAGATGGTTTGTGTCCTTCACTATAATAAGATATGAATTTATTTGACTGAGTTGAGAATGTAAATAATGTGATTGGGTAAGAGGATCATTCATACCCATTGGCCATTTAGGGAATTCAGTTCAATCAAAGACTTCAATTTTGAAGTTAAGGATTTTAGTGAAATCCTGGAAGCTAAGAGGGAGATAATATTGGTGAAGGGGAGGGGAAAAGAGAGTTTTCTTTCTCTCTCTCCTCTTTTTTCTCCCCCTTCTTTGATCATATCTCCAAAGTAATCAATATGAAATTATATATCTAAAAGGGAGCAGAGTTAGATTTGCCAAAAATAAGAATGAATAAACACCAATATAGATGACAGAGATTTGATTGGGAAATAAGAAGTCACCCCAGTAATAGGAAACATGTTGAATGAAGCAAAAAAGATGATAATGTATGGAGAATTTTTAGAGGCTAGATGATTCTTAAGCACATGAAATATAAAATTGGATAACATGAGCTAAGGCTGAAAATGTCAGCAGGAATCAGAATATGGTGGACCTTAAATGGTCACATTAAATAATTCTTATATACACAATTATAACAAATATGTGTGTGTGTGTGTGTGTGTGTGTGTGTGTGTGTTGCTGTTGAACAATAGGGATTCATTGAAAAGTTTTTAATAGGAAGTAATTTGAGCAGAGCTGTTTTTATAATTAGTGTGGCAGTGGTATATAACTTGGGTTACAGCAGAAAATGACTATAGGCAGAGACTAATCCTTTTAACACTTAGCTTAATAATCTACTTAAAGGGAAAACACTAATACTTAAATTTAAAGATATAAGACTAATACTTCTTAGCAAAATTAAAGTTTCCAGAAAATTTTTCTACATCCTACGATTCACCAAAAAAAATGGAGTTACAGAGTTAAGTTTTCCCTTATAAGCTAAAGGCATCAGCAAAAAACGGTTTGAGGAGAGGATATCCTCCTCAAATTTTGTTCTCATCTCCAGGCTCTAATAAATGTCATTCTTTTTGGAATGTCCTTCCTAGCTATCAAAATAACACTTTTTAGTAGTACATAAATTTATCTTTAATGATTATTTATCACTTACCAGTCATTAACTCAACCCTCTTTTTACTCTTGTTTCTTACTTACTTTTTTACATTCAAAAGGACATTTAGCAGTTTGTAGAATACAAAGAACTAGCACACTTTTCCCTCCCACTTGCATTCAAACACAAATAAATAAATAAAAAATTTCTGCATCAAGAGTTATTTTGAAGCTACTTTTCTTGAAGTATTATTGAGGGAATGTAGTGAGCTGTCGTCTCCAGAAGCTGCCAGATTGCTGTGTCTACTCAAATCTGTAGTTCTCACCTAGTAATCCTAACAAGGGAATGTCTGCTATTTTTTAAATAAGTTAAGAAAATCATGAATTTACTTTATAAACCATGTGATTTCCTTTAAGGAAGCCAGACTGCAAATAGTTTAATGCATTAATCCTTTTAGGCAACCCAAGTTAATATAAGGACCAGATTCTCGAAAAAGAATTATAATAGTTGGTGACTTTTTAACAGTAAATTCTAAATAATGATCAATAATCAAGCATTCATTAAGTGCTTACAATGTGTTAGACCCTGGAGCATACAAAGACAAAAATTAGTTTTCTTGAATTCAGAGCTTATATTTTCCTGTCTGAAATAAAATATTCATGTTAGGAAGTATATGCAAAATTAACTTGGGGAAAAGCTACCAAGTGTTTCAGGGATCCAGAAAGACTTCAGGTAGAAGAGAGAATGTATGGGGAACTTAAAAAAAAAAAACAAAACAAAACTGGGTATTCCAAGAGGTAGAAGTGAGAACGGGGCATCTAGGTGGTATCGTGGATAGAGCACCATGTATGGAATCAAGAAGATGAGTTCAAATCTGACTTTAGACACTTATGTGACTCTGAACAAGTCATGCATCTCTAAAGTGAGGTGGAGAAGAAAATAGCAAACTATTTGAGTGTCTCTGTCTAGAACATCACAAATGAAATCAAAAAGAGCTGGATTGGAACAAGAGCAAGAAGTAAGAAAGGAGCATATTCCAGGCATGGGGAAACATACTGCAAGGGAAACTAGAAAGAAAACCAAGGGCTATTTCTGGACTCTCTCCAATTGTCAGCCACTTGGAATGGAAAAATAACTTGTCTGTGGGCTGTTCACAATATAAGAAGAGGAAAGCAGAGTTATTTCTACTGAGAATTATAGAATATAAGAGCTTTTTAAAGGTGCTCCAGAGATTCTTTAGTCTAGTGGTGTCAAAGTCATATAGAAATAAGAGCTATTAAACCCTACATAAGGATCCCTGTGGGTGCATATTTACTTAGAAACCCACCTGTTAACATTATTTTATGTTTTATTGAATTTTCATTGATTTTGCTAAATATTTTCTAATTACATTTTTTTCCCCCTGAGGAGGCTTGCCAGGGTCACACAGCTAGGAAGTGTTAAGTGTCTGAGACCAAATTTGAACTTGGGTCCTCCTGAGTTCAGGGCTGGTGCTCTATCCACTGTGCCACCTAGCTGCCCCCTTCTAATTACATTTTAATGTGATTTTGTCCTACTCAAGAGTGTTATGGACTTCACAGAGCCATGCATTTAATACTTTTACATCTAATTTCTTCATTTTATAAATGAGGAAATAGTAACAGAGAAGTGAAATCTTTTACAAGGCCATGCAGCTTATTAATGTCAGAGCTATTACTCCTTAAGTTCCCCCTTTTCCTAATCTGTGTTCTGAGGCTATACTAGATGATCCCTAAGGACATTTCCAATTTAATTTCTTATAATTTAATTTCTTTTTTTCTTAACATCAAAAGCTTTCCTTTCATTTACCTATCTCTTTTCAAAGACCCAGTTTAATTATTAATTAATTACAGTCATAATCATTGTCATAGATTATAGTAAGTCCATTATATTTGGGGGTCAGGAGAGCTGGGTTCAGATTCTGGTTTGTGACTTTATTTAGCTACTATTTATATGTAGTTTAAGGTTTGGGAAGCACTTAAATATATTATTTCATTTTATCCTCCTAGTGGATACAGCTCCAGACTTGGTATCAAAAATATCTGAGTTTAAATCTGACCCAAACTGACTGAGATATAATATCTGATCACAGGTTCAGTTTTCTTCCCTTATATCATCTATTTTATCTGTTATGTGAACTTTAGATAGGTACAATTTTTCAGAGGGTTACTTTTTTCATTGGGAAAATGAGTAAGGAAATTGCACCATGAACTTCACAGATATTATGAAGAGGATCAAATCTAAGTACAAAGTACTCTCAGGAAATACAAATTGTTAAATCCAATTACTCAGACTTTTTTGTTCCAATATAAGAGTATCCCAATTTTAACCATGTGAAAACCCTTTTTGGTTCAATCAAATAGTCAAATCTGAATCTGAATACCATATTTTGCCAATAAAAATGATTGTGTAGAAAAGACTCTCTAATGCTCCAAGGAGATGGCATAAAAGTGTGGGGGGAATTAATACAGAATGGGAGGGAAATGTTCTAAGGGTCTGGATTCATAAAGTCTGAAATTTCTAACACACTTTTGAGAATCAAAGGGATGAGCTGTAGGCAGGGAAGGAAAATAGGAGAATCACTGCATTTATAGGCATCTTGGAGTGAAAAACACAGGCTGAGAGAAGTCCCCCCAAAACTTCAGAACTTTTCCCCAACTTGTCATCCTGATGATTGTCTTTCCATCGACAGTGTAATATAATCAGCTATTTCATTATCCAAATATTTCCAACAAATTGAATTATGTCTTTACCACAAAGAGACAAAAGGTTAATTATTGAGATACATATAAATATAAATATAAGATTCATTGGAGGAAAAGAGAAACATTAAAAGATCCCCGGAGCACTGATGATAGCAGAGAACTGTTTAGCAGTCATTAATCCATCATCTATCCAGACCTCAGAAACTTGTTGTTTGTCCTTCATTCATCAGGGTGGCAATATGGGTGGTGATATCATAACATGCAAGTGAATTGGATTGAAATGGGCAAAGTCACCACCCTCAATTTCTCTTCTAGAGCCATCTGGGTCTAATGGCTCTCAGAAGCTCAGAGCACAGAAGAATAGAATGTTCAACTGAGAAGTCCATAATCCTACTACTGTCCTATCTGTGCTGACTAGGATGAATTTGAAGCATTATATTTAGCTCTGGGGTTATGTTTTAGGAAAGACATTGAAAAAATGGCATTTGTCCAGGTCAGGACTAAGTTATTATTGGGGCATAGAGGTGCTCAGGAAAAATTAGTACCTCTGATGTGAACTCTTTTTAGGACTGCTCATACATTTTTAATGTCCATCTCTCACTTGTGCTCTAAGAAACTGTAGCATGCACAGAGAGTACAACTCATTGGATTATCTTGGCAGATAGACTGAACCAGATTGAAGGTAACAAACAGATATCAAACATGTTGATGAGTTAAGATAATGTCTACCCAAAGCATGTAGAGATTTCACCTAGTAGAATGAGTAGGTAAAGTCAATTTATTCCAATAGTCATAAAGGCTGTTGAAAGCAGATATGATGGAGCATGTAGAGATTAATTAGAAATCTAAAGTGTGATGCTTATTCACTGTATTCTAACTCCAGTTATCTTGATTTTTGTTCTGCCACTAGACTTTGATGACTTAGGAACAGAAAACAAGACTGATGATTTTGTGCAATTTTGCCTCACTTAAAACCAGTTAATACACAAGATATCACCTTTGATGTCATTGGTACTCTTTGGAAATGAAGGGCAAACAGCAATGATAAGCTATTATTTTTAATGGGAATTTTTGTTCAGAACACCCCTGCTAAATTTATTATCTTCTTATCTACTTGACAAAATCATTGAAAGTAAAGGATAAAGAACTGTTAAAGCCTTAAAGAAAGTATACAGATAAGTCTGTATTGTTTCCACTTTACTAGATTGGAAGAATGATTGTATGGCTACAAATCAGTCATATTCCTGCTCTAGTTTTAAATCAAGGAAGGTCCTCTTAAAGGAGCTTGTTGAGATTGGAGGCATGATAAAAGCTCTGAGTTTGACCTCCAGCAGTAAAAAACAAAACAAAACAAAAAGCTAGATACCATCATGGGGATTGGAGCTTAGGAAAGTTGCAGGCTGAGGAATCAAATTTAAAAGACCAGACATCACAAAAACAGATAGGACATTGGAGCCACACAATGCTGGAGGTGTAAATAGTCGTATATACAGCTCTCTTTTAAAATTAACATCACTGTACTGTAACTTATAAAGGGATTCTTCCTCAGAATGTAAAAGGAAGAAATTTAAAGTATAAGGGATTTTGTTGACCTTAATGGCTACTTATTCTTTCATTTCATTTTTTTTTAACACCCTATAACTCTTCAATCCATAGTCCCCTTCATCATCTGCCTTCTCTGTTCCTATTCAAGCACTGCAACACTTGATTAGAGGAAGTTATGCAGCCATGATAACTTGCTCTGCTAAAATTTCATGTCATTTAATCTGAGCTCATTCCTCTCCACTTCACATAAATTTTTTTTTTATCTATCATCTGACCTGAAGCAACTGCTCCAAAGTTTTTCATTTCTTCTTAAGCATTCAAAACCAACTTCTTAAAGTTCTAGATTTGAAATCAGGAGGACCTGGATATGAAATCCACCTCTGCGATCACTCACTAATTTATGTGACTTTAGGTAAATCTCTTAATTTCTATGAATTGTTGTTTCCTTATTCGTAAATGGACAAAATGTTTTTTTTAAATAAATTATTTGGATTTGAAATTATTGTTGAAAGAAAACATAGTTTTAACAGTGAAAATTACTCACTATTAGGGCAGCTAAGTGGAGAAGTGGATAAAGCACCAGCCTTAAAGTCAAAAGAATATGAGTTCAAATAAATCTGACCTCAGAGACTTAATATATCTTAGCTGTGTGATCCGGGGCAAGTCACTTAACCCCAATTGCCTCAGGGAAAAAAAATACTCACTACCAATTTTCTCAAACCAGACACATGAGCTTGAAGAACCATTGGCATATTTCCTTTGAAATTATCTTTAGCAATCAGTTTTATTATATATTTGGAAGAAAATGGAGAACAATATTGCCACATAAATCTTTTTGTTTGTTTTTAGATCCCATTTTAGATTCCATTGGTATTCTGGACGGCCTGAAGAATGAACTGAAATCAAGCCAGATATTTTTTCTTTCAAAGATTTTCTTAAATCAATAGAAATGACATTCATATTGTAGAAACCATAATTCCTCAACTGAAAATGTCAAACATGGGTTAATAAAATTGTTCTGTTCCTTATTAGCCATTGTGCTTTCTTTAACATTTATTTCTTTTGATTGGTCAGTAATTTAGAATCTTTATACTGTGTCAATTACTCCTCTTTTCTTTTCCTCCTCCTTTTCATCTTCCTTCTCTTCCCATGACTACTTACTGAGAAAGTGAAGGTGATCTACCAAAAATGAAGAGTGTAGCTCCCTTTGCTTTCCTATTTTGTATTTCAAAAATCCCTCTACTGCTTTATTTTATCTCCTTATTCTTATTCCTGAGGAAGAGGTTAAGTTTAACCTTGCTAACTACCCTTCCCAAATTCTCTCAGAACTTTCTTAATTGATAATTTCTTTTTTTTTTTTTTTAACATCTTTAATCTCTCATTTCAAGTTGCCTAAAACCATATTCAGATTTTTACCATTATTAAAATAATACAAAGCACATTCTATTTGACCCTATAATTTCCTCAAGCTGTCATCCTTATATTTCTTCTGTTTCACTGTCAAATGTCTAGTCATGGTCTTTATTTACATTCATTGTCTCCATTTTCTCACCAATTACTCCTCAGTTATTGCAACATAGCTATTGATTTCAGCAGTCTCTCAAAGATTACCAGCAAGCTTTTAATTGCCAAATGCATTCTTCTTTTCTCAATCTTTACCTCCCTTTGTTTTTCTTTTGCTGTTCACTATTGATTACCTCTTCCTCTTACTGAATTCTCTCTCTTTTTTGGCTTCTGTCACACAGTCTTTCCTAGTTCTCCTACTTTCCTCAAAAGTCCTTTGAAAATCTGTGTTGCTATTTATTTTCATTCCTATTCCCATGCCCCTGTGGGTATCTTCAAGGCTATATATTGTGGGTCATCTTTTCTTCTTTATCTAAATTTACCTTTGTGTTTTAACCATAATAGACTCAATTATCATTACTATTCATATTACTTACAAATTAATATATCCATTTCTATAGAGTGCTGAAACTCCAAAAAGATGTGCTTGAATCAGACAACTGAGCACTTAAGGCTAATTATCTATTTGATGTGAGATAATGGCTCTAATTACATATTTAGATGAGATGGTGATGTGATGGCTCTCCTCACCATTGGTGCTTGCTGAATGTTTGGTGTTGAGATAATCTTAGGCAAGGAGGGCTGGGAGTCACTTGGTGGCAGGACGAGGAGGAGAGAGACTGGAGATTCTGGGCTCCAGAATCCAGCATACATCTTTGGCAAGGTGGGTGGCAGCTTGCCTGCCTCCTTCACTTCTCCCCATAAAGATCAAGGACTTAGATTTATCCTGACTCTGGCTGATCCTGAGGGCCATCAGGGAGCTAGCCCATACTTTATTCATTTCTTTGAATGCTAATCTCAAACTTAATTTTCTAGAAATTCCCTACCTGAATGTTAAAATGGAATTTTACATTCAATATGTAAAAAAAAAATCCCCCAAATTTCTCTATTTCTATCTAAGTTTCCAATCACCCAGGGTTGTAACCATTTTTTCCCCTGTCCTGTCTCTGTAATCAACTTTTCCCTGTCCCATAGACTAATCACATATTGATTTCACCTCTATAATATCTCTTGAAAAATCCTCTTATTTCCCCTCTTACTTGGATTATTGTAATGACCTATTAATTGGTTTCCTTATAACTAGTTTTTCCCTTTACCAATTCATCTTCCACCGTTGTCAACCTACCATATCATACTTTTATTCAAAAATCATTAGTATTTTTGTATTTAAGATAAGATACAGAGTCCTTAGCTTTCTAGTTCCAGTTTCTAGTCTAGTTCCAAACCATTTTTATGATTTTCATATTATTCAGCTTCTTACAATTTATATTCTAGGCAAATTTCATTACTAGCTTTCCCCTGAACTCAATATTTCATTTCTTACTTCTATATAATTCATATAAATTTATGCCCCCACCCCTATGCCCAACACTATTATCATGTTTAGAATTCCTTTCTCAGCTTGAATTTGACTTCAGTTTCTGGGAAAATTCTAGAAAGATTCATTAAAGAAATAATTGGAAAGCATTTGGAAAGATTACAAAGAGCCAAATGGCTTCATCAAAAATTGAGTTAGACCAGACTAACATTTTCTTTCTTTTTTAAAATATAGTGTCAGTAAATAAGTAGAATGCTATAGATATAGTTTATATTTTAAAGCAAAGTTTGTGCCAAAGTAGATTATGCTATTCTTATGGAGATGAGGAAGAGATATGAAGCATATAATAGAATTCAAAAAGTATCTGTTAAAAGCTAAATGTCAACAGGGTAGTAGATGTCTAATATAGTATCCCAATAACTGTGCTTGTTACTATGTTATCAATAACTTGGACAAAGAATGGATGGTAGATTCATTAAAACTGAGGATGACATAAAGCTGGCAAAGCTGAAATCCTGAATGACAGAGCCAGGACAAAATATATGTATTTTATTATGTATATATGTTTTTATTCCACATAAGTTTTTCCAAATATAAGGGGGGAGATATAGATGAATAACACTTTGTTTTATAAAGTATTTGTGGATTTTAGATGACTTGCATACTTAGTAAGAGTCAATAGAGTGATATGGGGATTGATGTTATCTTGGACTACTTCAAGAAGGACATAACTTTTAAAAATATGGAGGGTACAGTTTAAATATCTTCTGACATGGCTGGACTATATTTGAAATACTGTGTTCAATTCTGGTTACCATGGTTTAAAAAGATATTGATAAGCCAGAGTGTCCAGAGTTGATCAACCAGAATGTTACCATATTTTAACATGTGAAGATTGATTGTACGAACTGGATATGTTTAGCTTAAAGTGAAGAAACTCAGAGAGGACTTATCTAAAAATGTTTAAAGAATTGTCTTGTGGAAGAGGAATTTACTTGACCTCAGAGGACAGAAATCATGAGTAGATACAACAAAGAGGTACATTTAGGTTTGATACTATGAAACACTTCCCATTATTTAGCGTTCTCCATAAGTAAAATGGTTTGTCTCTTGAGTTAATAGATGCCTCTTCTTTGGAGGTTTTCAAATAGAAGCTAGGTCACTATTGGTTAAAAGTAGCCATAAAAGGAATTTCCATATAGGTTATAATTTGACTAAATTATATATAAAATATAATATATAACATATATTATATAATTATAAATTATATATAAAAGGCTTCCTTTTCACTCTGAGATCCTATCATACTTTGACCATTTTGAAGAGAAGTGTATATATTTTTATTAGTAAAATTGGTAATTGGACAAACTTCTTTAAAAAACCCCCACAAATCTCTCTCTCCATCCCTCTTATCCACATCCTTTATTCCAAATCATTTCACCTAGAATCTGGAGATTCTTTGACATTTTATTCCTTCTCTCTTTAACTACTGTAACTATAGATAATAACAATGGCATCTTAATGTGTGCAGCCAAATAGAATTAGTTAATATGAATTGCAAGATACTTCTCTCTTGCAAAGTCACTTTAGAAAATTTTCTGGCAATACAAAGCATTCATTCCAAATTCTGAAAACTAATCTTATAATTTTTCCTAATTTCACTTTCTTTGGTTACATTTATTGCATGGCAAATTCCCTTTCATTGTGTTGCCCCTTCTAAAAAAAGGTAAAAAAGAATCTGAAAAATTCTTTTGCCATAATAATTTTTAAGGATCATTTATTGAGAGAAAACAAGTGTCCTCTTGAAAGGATAAAATATTATTGCTTTCAATAGTTCAACTTCTTGGAAAATATCCTGTGATCAATATAAGACATATTTGTTTATAATTTTCTTTTTTATACTAACAATGATATCAACATCATCATTCTATGTTTTGGCAGAGGCTAAGTTTAAATGATGGCAAAAGTGGGGTATGCATTATAATAGATAAAAAATGAATGCTTTCTGTTACCAGAAAAATTTCTAAAGTGGCTTTCAAGAGAGAAAAATATTGTAATTTATATTAACTAATTCTATTTGACTGGTCACATTAAGATGCCATTGTTATTGCTTACATTTCTGAAGCCCAAATTACCTTGAGTTGAATCAATTTTGTCTCTTGCTCAAATTGATATGTTCTACCATTTTTTTTTTCTTGTGTTTCAAGGTTTTTTTTTACATGGATTACAAAGATGTTAACAATCCTTTCAAAGGAGATAAATAATCTCTTTCCTTTTTACAATAACTTCTTTGGATTCCTCTTAGTACCAATTGAAATGCCAGCTGAATTAATGTTTTTTTTAGTTAAAGAAAATACACTCTGGTTTCTTTTTTCTAAAAAACTCTCCTTCCTCTTTGAATAGCCTTTCTTAAATGATTATTTTCCCTCAGAAGATAAAAGCATTCTGTGTTCATTGCCAAGAAGAGATATTTTAAAATTTTGGCAGTTGCAGATATAAAATCTAGTAGGCTCATATGACCCGTAAAGGTCACAATCAAAAGGAGGCCAGAAGGATCATTGCTAAAAGTCATAAGCTCAAAGTAAGCTTCACATTTGGCTAGTAACAAACCATTTGACTATAGTATATGATCTCATCTTCCTTGAAATCAACTGTGAAATGTCTTATTTGGGAAACCATCTCCTACCTCCTTTTCTTTATATAGACTGTCCCCCAGCATTTCAAAGTACTCTACTTCCAATTCCTCAAATTTCTTGCTAAACCAAAGGTTAGCTCATATACTACCTCCTACATATCATCGTTTTGATTCTCCTAGTTGTTAGGCATTTTTTTCCCTCTCTTCAAATTATCATGTATATATTTAGTTGTCTACATATTATATATCCCAAGTACAACATAAAATTCTTGAAGGACATAGGTCATTTTGTGTTTGTTTTATGTTTATATCCTTAGCATATTGCATTAGAAATGTTTTTTGGATTAGATTGAATTAGAATTGTAATGCTACACAAAATTTAACCTTTCCCTGGATAATTAAGACATTTAAAAAGCTTAAAAAACCTTTGTTAAATTTTTAAAAATCACCTTCTTTTGATTTTCTTTCTTTTTTTTTCTGTTTTCATTTTCTTTCTTTGCAGGCCTAGCTTCTTATAAAAGGGAACTAGCTTGGGTCTCTTTGGACGTCTGAGAGCCTTTAAGGATATTGTTAGGAACATGGCAGCCATATGTATTTTTGATTTCAGCAGGGAATCTTCCTCCACACAGAATAGCAGTGAAAGATCATACAAAGATAGCACTTTCAATCCTAACCCTAAAAGGACATTAAAGACTTTTCTAATGCTAAAGTAAGGGATTGGGTTATTTAAGCATACCAATTGATTTATCTAATAAGAAACTTATTCTTTCCATCCTAGTGTTTGTTAATTTACTCATATTCTGATTTATTGGCTGAAATTAAGATTCGATTAGGAGGTTGGACGTGAGCTTTCCATTACATTTGATGTCAGATTAGGAAGAACAAAGCCATGATAGCAGTGTCAGAGAAAGGTTTTCCTTCCTTGATGATCTGAAAATGGGAAATGCTTAAAATAGGAAAAGGGATTTGTAGCGAGCTGTCGTCTCCAGAAGCTGCCGGATCACTCTCTGGGAAGAGATCTGCTGTGTCTACTCAAATCTTTCAGACAGATTCTTCTTCCTGTAGTGAACCGTTGTCTCCAGGCAGTTGCTGTTAACTCTTGTCCTTAGAAGTGACTTCCCTTCCTGCAGAGAGCCCCGTCAAGCCTGATGCAATGCAGAGTCTTTTTCTTGAATCCTGGCTCTGAATCTCCTCCATCTCTTATCCTTCTCCAGGCCGATCTGCTCTCTGCGCCCAGTGCTGTCTCTTTTATCCTCCCAGAGAATGGGCGTGGGATAATGCAAGGGCTTCTGGGAAGAACCACCCCAGCCAATGAGCTTGCCCCCTCTATCAAGTCAACCTGAGTTCTCACCTTGTAATTGTCCAGAAAACCTGAATTCTCACCTTGTCACTATCCAGACAACCTCAGTTCTCACTTAGTAATCCTAACATCTCCCCCTTTCTTTTGATTTAGAACATAGGACAGTCATGACCTTGAAACATAAATCCATCAATATGGGAAGTATTACAGATAATTACATAAATTACATAAGCACATAGTAACATAGTAACATAACACATGCTAGAAGTATATAACATAATCATAATCAAATAATCATAAATTGAAAATTTATAAATGTCCATAAGTCCATTGTCCATTAGTCTCATCTTGTGTGAGGAAGTCCAATGATTCCTGCTGGTTTTTAAAGTTCTTTAACAGTCTTCTTATTATCCATGCTCTTTCAGTGTCAGATGTTTCTTAGATCTTCTCCTTTATTTTGAGGTCTTTCTCTTTTTCTGTCTCTCTCTGATGGACAAGGCGAATATGACTCGTTGGCACCCATCTGATTCCTTCTCCTGCTGAAGAAATACAAGCAAACCCTCTCTCCCAGGCAGTTAACTTATCTAATTTCCTTCTATTTACCACTTTCTAAATCTCTTTTCATCATCTGACAATTACATTGGAGTTGTTTGCACTGGGCACAGCCCTGTTGGTTTAAAAGGCCTGTATTCTCCCCAAGTGTAATCCATTTTTGCAATCTGATTGCCTTTTGACTGACTTATCAGGTAATCCCTTTCTGCCATGTGATTGCTTCTCTGCTGATTGATTAAATCAGAGTCCTGGCCTTCTAAAGGCTCTTTAGGTGTAACATCAGCTGCCATCATGCCCCAAGTCTTTTTTGCCTGGGGCCCTGGACCTGGGCCCCTCATCCCATTTCCCTGAATTATTCTACACTCTGATGCCCAATGGAGTCCTCTGTTGCATTTTGGACATGGGGTTTTAGGTCTTCTCTCACCCTGTCTTCTCACTGTATCTCCATACCTACACTGAGCTCTTAGATGTCCAATTTTTCCACATTGAAAACATCGCCGAGTTTCTCTAGAAGTCCCTTGCCAGGAGGGACCCTGTCTTTCCACATTCATCATTGTCTGGGTGTAAAAAGCATTTGTTCCCACTGTAGCACAGCGTCTTATGATCTCCTCTAAAGGAGCATCTTTGTCTAATCCCCATATAATTCTTTTGCAAATCTCATTGGCATTTTCCTTAGCCAGATGTCTGGTCATTATTTCTGTAGCTGAATTTTCTCCAATAGTTCTTTTGACAGCAGTTTGCAAACGTCCCACAAAATCTGCAAAAGGTTCATTGGGACCTTGCTGTATTTTAGTGAAAGCCTCTCCACGATCTTTCTGTCCAGGAAGGACACCCCAAGCTTTTATTGCAGCCTTAGCAATTTGCTCATATATTGTCATGGTATAATTAATCTGTTCCGAATTCTCTCCATACTGACCTTCACCAGCTAAGTGCTCAAAAGTGAATTGTGTGTTAACTCCTATTTCCAAATTGCATCTGACTTGAATTTTACATAATTCATGAAATTCCGCAAGCCATAATAAATTTTCTCCAGGTTCCAGACATGTCCTTGCTATGGATTTCCAATCATTCGGGGTTAGGACTTCATAAGACAAACCATCTAGTAACATTTTGACATAAGCTGATGTAGCCCCATAAAGGGTACAACCTTTTTTCAAATCCTTAATTTTATTCAAATCTAAAGGTGCATATCTTCTCCTTTTTTTACCTACAGAGTCAGTATTTTCAATCACAGGATATGCATGTATAAAATCACTTATATCCTGTCCTTCTCTCTTAGCTTTAACCAATGCTTTTTCTAATCTTGTCATAGGCTTAGGCTTCTTCACAGGCAATTCTGTTTGTGTTTCTGCCTCTTCCCCTCTTTCTTCCTCCATCTCTGAAGGTGGGGTTGATGTGGGCCTGTCAATAATCTGTTCTCTAGGCAGGGTTGAAGCTTCTTCAAGAGAATCATACCATAATTCCTCATTTAAATCCTCTTGCTCTAGGGAAAGATCTTGATCTTTCCTTTTTTCCTCACACTTCCTCCTCTGTTCATTTTTAGAACTTTTCCTTCTCCTACAACTTGCTTGATAGTTTAAGGCTAATTGAACTATGTTGTAGATATAAAATACTTCTGCAGAAATTGAACGAGGCCCATTTTTTGCTTGAAATTCTTTCATTTCATATCCCACTAGCTTCCATTTATCTACATCTATCTTTTCTTCCTCTAAGAACCAAGGGGATGTGCGTCTTAATGCAGCCAAGAGTTTAGCAATCTGTACCCAGGTTACAAGTAAACTCTGCTCCTCAATTATCTTGATTATACTCTCTATAGTACCACTCCTGAATGGGGGTGGAGCTGAGGTTGCTTCTGGGGCTGGGGTTGAGTCGGCTGAGGTCCAGGGATTGAATATAGCTAACATCTGCCCCATTTCAGCTATAAGAGATTCCTGGTTTAGCCCTTAACAAGTTAAGTTCCTTATTTATCTATTAGCACGCTCACTTAATCTTTAACAAAGTTTCCTTGTTACTCACGGTTCTGGGTCAGAGAGACTGAGATCTGGATGGGAGGCTTTTCCACTTGAATCAGGACCGTGTCTGTCCCTGTTCGGGCGCCAAATTGCAAAGGTCTGGTCTAGCTCCTCTTGTCAGGATAAGCAAAAGTCCTGGCCCCACGTTGGGCGCCAATTGTAGCGAGCTGTCGTCTCCAGAAGCTGCCGGATCGCTCTCTGGGAAGAGATCTGCTGTGTCTACTCAAATCTTTCAGACAGATTCTTCTTCCTGTAGTGAACCGTTGTCTCCAGGCTGTTGCTGTTAACTCTTGTCCTTAGAAGTGACTTCCCTTCCTGCAGAGAGCCCCGTCAAGCCTGATGCAATGCAGAGTCTTTTTCTTGAGTCCTGGCTCTGAATCTCCTCCATCTCTTATCCTTCTCCAGGCCGATCTGCTCTCTGCGCCCAGTGCTGTCTCTTTTATCCTCCCAGAGAATGGGCGTGGGATAATGCAAGGGCTTCTGGGAAGAACCACCCCAGCCAATGAGCTTGCCCCCTCTATCAAGTCAACCTGAGTTCTCACCTTGTAATTGTCCAGAAAACCTGAATTCTCACCTTGTCACTATCCAGACAACCTCAGTTCTCACTTAGTAATCCTAACAGGGATTTGGGTATATATGACAATGAGTTAAATTTAATGTTTTCCTTCAATTATGGAAAGGATCATTTATTTACCTTATTGGGTAGGCAGTGTTTACAGTGAACAATCCTATGCTAAATACTAGATAGATGACAAAAAACAATTACACAGTAGTTTATGATTGTTTACCTAAATCCAATGTAGGCAGAGAGATTAAAAGAAAATGTAATGGAGGTAAAATAATATTTGCTCTTTTCCAAACCTTCCTTTGGACTTCACTACTGGGAAACCTCCGGACTATGTCTCCCTTGATGTCTTCCTTGGCCTTGGAATGATAGAAAGCAGTATACCTACAGAGAAAAACTTAGGAAGTTGTCTTTTTAAGCCTGGGAAAACTTGAGCGTGAATATTCCCAAATACCCCAGTCTTTACCATGCCTTTCCTCACAACAATCCTTGAGGATAGACCATGTCCTTAATTGAATTTTTACAGATAAGTAAACTCAGACTGAGAGATACTCAGTGACTTGCCTACTGATACATAGTTAAGAGTTTGAGCCAGGACTCAAACCTGTGTTTGACTGCTTAATCCAGGCCTCTATCCATAGTTGCTCTTGTTTGTTGTTTGTCCATTGTTCTTAAAGAGGACCAGGATATCAGAGAGGTGCTGACATAACAAGCAAGTGAAATTAATTTTTAAGCTAAAGTCTTTACCAGGCTTCAGTGTGCCCGAGGCAAAGACCAATTAGTGATTAAGATTAGGTAAGAAATGAGGCAGAGAATAGCCTCTTTTACTTTTATTAAAAAAAAATCCATTAGTCTATGCTGGAGAACTATTTTCTTCTTTCTCCTCTTCCTAAGTAAGAACCAAAGAATAGTTAAGTTTACCTTCTGTTATTCTTTTGCCAGTTCTGGTCTCTGGGAGAATTGTGGCTAATGAGGGATAAATCAAATCAGTGTACTGCAGCTAACACCCACAGGCACTTACTTCCCTCTTCCCTGCCATTGCCTTCTTTCCTGTTTTTTGGAAAATGTATTCTTCCATGAGTCAAATACCAGATTCACTAACAAGTGGTTGCTCCAGGCTGCTGTCATAATATAAGGGATAAAACCACTATCTTGTTTAATACATTAAGAATATTATAGAAAAGCAAAACACAAGATAGATTCTAAATTCTGGTCTGTTATCTAGTGGCATCCTACTCATACCTGAACTCAATCAATAATTGAAAAGTATTTTTCTCCTGACCAAAATGAAACCAAATAAAGCTTACCTTAGTGAAGGATTGTTTTTTGATTTTCAACTATTCACAGAAGAAAATCAACTATGCCAGCCACTCCAGACCTATTATTACAATCTATTTGAGATGCTAATGCCCCATGATGAGTTCTTACCCAATTATGTTTTCTTTTAACAAGGTTATAGCAGAAAAACACAGCTGGTGAACCAGTGATCATAAATCAATCAAAGCATCATCATTTCCAGATATCTGGGTTTTTTTGTTTTTTGGTTTTTTTGCAATTTTCTTCTAGGTAGAAGTTTTTTTGATTTCTTTATTTTCCATGAAATAATCTGTTCCCATCCTTTGCTTTTCTGGGCAGGCCATTATTTACTGGATCTTGTTTATTATGCTCAGATTGGGGTTTGCTGTGCACATCTCTCCTATCTTCTCAGTTTGGATTGTATGCCCCTGGAGACCATGTCTTGTATACCCCTTCATCTTTTATCATGTCAAAGATGGTGTCTTGTGCATAGGATAGGAGCAATCATATGCATACATGTGTTCTTTCCAAAGCCTTAGTAGTTTCTTCTCCTAACTTGCCTTGTATTGGTACTACACGTATTGTAATGATCTATGTACCTACTGTACTCTCATTCCCATCTTCTAGAATATTAGTTCTTGGAGAGCAAGGGTCTGTTTCAATTTTGTCTTTTTGTCTCCAATATCTGTCATGTAACAGGTGTTTAACCAATTCCTATTAAAATATGTTTATTGAATGAAAAGTAGTGGGAATGATCTTCAGCAAGTATGAGAGCCATAATGGTTCCTTCAGGAGTAAAGGAAGATTTAGACAATGGGTGGTATAAAGACAGTGAGTTTTGACTGGCAGGGGGAAGACCCATTGAATGGAGAAATAAGATGCTGACGCAAACAAATTTAATCAGCTTCATAATTTTTCTGAGGACTAGTCTGGAAAGCACAAATAATACTCAAAGTCTTAGGTAAAATACTTTTGCTTATAGAACGTTCATGATCTATAGAAGCCAGAAAAATATATATTCATATTTAGATGACTAGCATTCACCTACAAATTTGTTAATTATTGCAAAAAAAGCTTCTTCTTGCATTACATTGTCCACTTAAATTTTTTCTTAATTTGCTTATTTTGGCATTGTTTTTTGGTTTTTCTAAATGCCAAAGACTAAAAGACACTGCTTCATATATTCTTCCTTTTTTTGTATTACAAATTTATTTAATATGGATTCCTTTTTATATATTTCCTCTCTGTTTGTATTAGATGCTTTTCCTCCAGGAGGTTTTAAGATAAAAACAACTTACTAAGGATTCATTGCATTCATATATTATGCTTTTGATTTTTGCCTTTCATATTCATCAATAACATCATTGATCCACATATTTGAACATGTCCCATGATTAGGAAGCTATTGGCCATATGAATGTCCTGTACTATTCAATGTGATGTTATGCTCTTTGAGATTTCTGGTATATCTAGGTACTCATATACCAAACTTATCTAGCTAATACTAGTTTGTATTTCTAGTAAACTGTCCTCTCATTTGGACTATTGTGATTTTCTTTTCATTGGTTCATTTTGCCTCAAGCTTCTCCTCTGTAGCCTAATCTTTGCAAAGCAGTCAATTTTTTAATGTATATCTCTGACTGTAACTTTCCTATTCAAAGCCCTTCAGTGGTTCCCTATTGTTTAGTGGATAGATCATGAACTTTTTAGGTTGGTTTTCATTCAAGGGACTCTATAACCTGACTCTAGTGCATCTTGCTAGCCTCAATCCCTATTACCCTCTTCAATTCACTTTTGGTATGTTTCAACAAGCATCCCTTCTTACTGTGTGTCAGGTATTATGCTAGTTATGGGAATTGTTGGCTTGTCCTTCATTCTCAAAGAGGACTAATAACATCAGTAAGGTGATGACTTGCAAGTGGATTGAATTTGAGTGAGACAGAGATATGCATAGTCATCAGCTTTAGGCTCTTCTTCAGAGCCATCACAGTCCAGTGGCAAAATACAGGTCAGAGTTTTGGGGGATATAAATGAAATAGCCACCTTATTTCAAGACTTTGCATTCTACTACTCCTCTTCCTGTATTCTGTGTTTCAGTCAAATCCTGTCACTTTACTTGCTATGCCCTTACTCTTAGACTGTTTTTTTCCATATCTTTATTAAAATGTTTCCCTTCCTTTAAGGTCTAATTTAGCTTTCACATCCCTAATGAAACATTTCATGGAAGAACAGTGCTTTGCATATATTAGATAATTAATATTTGTTAAATTGCATAGAACTGTTAGTTATTATAAGGAGAAGATTCTAGTCTAAAGTTGGAGCTAGTCAGGAACACAAATAAAGGCAATGCAAGGTTGAGAAGGACAACTCTAAACAACAAGATGTTGGAGAACTCTCACTTCTGAAAGAAGAGCTCAAGGGCATCATTGGAGTGATCCTTAAAGGAGGAGGACCATTTTCAATAGATAGAGATATGGGAGGGAGTTTCAATTAGTATTATGATAATAATAATTATTATTTTGAGATTCAGAATGGTCTGTAAGAAAGAAGATGGTGTAGAGGGAAGACATGATATTTCTTAATCCTCTGATATTGTTATGGAGTCCTCTTCTACCCTCATGGTTTACATAATTTGAAAGACAATGTCTTTTTACTTTTTTGATAGCTTTACTGCTATCTTGACTGCTAAGGCAGAATCCAGTTCATCTGTTCTGATTCAAGTAAAATCAATCACAAGTACATTTAAGCATAGCTGTCATCTGCTTTAAAAAGGTTAACATGAGAAAGCAGAATTGTTTGCATTAAATTTGATTGCTCTGTGAGTAAGAATCCATCTTAAAAGTAATTCTTTGAACATACCACAATTTTGCAGGCTAAGACATTTGCCCTTTGTCTATCTCTGTATTTTTGCTTCTTTTTTGTCACTCTCTCCCCTTACTTTTTTTGGATATTAGTGCCAAATGTCATCCTGTAAAATGAAAGTTAAATTAAGGTACAGTTGTAATTATAAAATACAACCTCATCATGATGATTTGTGGGAAAGAGAAAATGATTCAGTACCTTAGAAATGGCAGGATTCTATGTGTACTGAACCGTACAGAATTCATTTAGATTTCCCCCTGGAGAAGAAGAGTAGGAAAACACATCTGCTTGTGATGGAATGGATATACTATTTCATCAAATTCAGGTAGCATTGGATGAATTCAAGTCACAAAATATAAAAGGACAGCATGACAAGGTAGCTTTTAATCCTATTACATGTGAGGAAAGTACAAGCCAAACTGGAAGTTATAGCAATTACCAAGAGTTTTGATTTACAGAGAGGATGATAAAAAAGTCATAAAGTCAATTCCTCTCATCACTGTCTGCCAACTACCCTTAGGTCTTAGTGTGTCAGTGAGTGAAGAAAAGATGGAAGATTTAAGTCTGAGCAGCCCATCTAATAACAAAGAGTGAGAAGCTGAAAGAAGAACATACACATTTAATTCCGAATTGAAAACAAAGAATTTTGGAGGATGGTTGAGTGTAGGACAGGTATAATTCACAAAGAAGGCAGTCCTTATTATAGGATTCCTCATCATAAGGAAATTTCCTTGAATTCATCAGTACAATTATAGACTACCAGTTTTAGAGACCAAATTTATTTAAATCAAACCAAGAAAGATTTATTAAGCAACTACTATATGCTAAGTTCATTATGAGGTACTGGCAGAAACACAAAAATTCAATAAAACACAATTCCTAACCATCTGGAGCATTTAGTTTTACTTTAAATGAGTTATTTTTCCTAGTTACAGGTAACACATTATTTTATATTTCTTTTTAAGTCTTTAAGTTCCAGATTCTCTCCCTCTCTTCCTTTTCTCACCCATTGAGAAGGTACATGTGAAGTTATGCAAAACATTTCCATAAAGATCACATAGCAAAAAACAAAACAAAAGAAACAAAAAATCTCATAGCTCTTCTCCCTTCAAAAAAGAAAAGAACACAAGAAAAATAAAATTTTAAAAAGTATTTTTTCAATATGTATTCAGATATAATCCATTATTCCTTTGGATATGGATATTTTTCATCACAAGTCCTTCAGAGTTCTCTTGGATCATTGTATTGCTGAGAAAGCAAAATCGTTCACAACTGATCTTCCTACAACATGGTTTTTACGTTGTGCCCAGTATATTTCATTTATATGAGCTCATGGAGGACTTTCCAGATTTTTCTGAGAACATCTTTCTCCTCATTTCTTATAGAATAATAGTATTTCTTCCATAATCACATATCACAATTTATTCAGTCATTCCCCAATTGATGAGTATCCCCTCATTTTCTAATTCCTTGTTCTTAGAAAAGAGCTGCTGTAAATATTTTTATGCACAGAAGTCCTTTTCCTTTTTGAAAAAAATCTCTTTTGGGATATATGCCTAGTAGTGGTATTGTTAGGTAAAAGGGTATGCATAATTTTATAGCTCTTTGGCACAGATAATATCTTTTGATCACTTATCAATTGGGGAATCTCTTTTTTTTTAAATAAATTTGACTCAGTTCCCTAAATATGAAACTTTCATCCTGGAAACTTGCTTCAAAATTCTTTTCACAATTACAATTGCTAACTGTATCTCTTGCCCCACCTTCCCCTCTAACCTATTCATTCTAGTCTCTTTCTCCTTTCACTCTGTCTCTTTATGGATCATTTACAATAGCACAAGATGGTAGGTGAAGAGGGAAAGGAAGTGAGAAGAGAATGGCATATAAATAGATTAGTGACTTGAAAAAATATATATTAGAATGGACTGAGGATGGAAAAATCATTTATAGTTGAGAACATCAGGGAAGAATGCCTAGATTTGACAGAAGAAGTTGAAGCTCAAAGAAGTTGTGACATTTGACCAAGTAAAATTTTAATCCTTTGATTCTGAATCCAGTGTTTTTAGGGTCCCAATTAAAAATTAAAAGTTAGAAGGTATCTTAGAAATAATATAGTTTAACCTATTCATTTTGCAAAGTAGTAAATTGAGGTCTAGATACTTCCACACTGGTACACAGGTTGTAAGTAGCAGAGTCATGATCCAAACCCAGGTTTCTAATATTCTTTTCACTATAAAACATTGCCTATTTGGGATTTAAAATAAAAATTGAAATTTAGCAAGTAAAGAAAGTAAGTAAAAGGGAAAAGCAGATGAGAAGGTTTAGTCATAGGAAAACAGAGTCCATTTTTTTGGAGGATAAAGAATTACCCAGTGTTTTTGGAATATAGTATATTAGAGGAGACAATAGCTAGAAAACTAGGACAGGGCCATCTTTCTGAGGACCATCAATGTCTGGCAAAGGATTGTAAACTTTTAATCAAGCACCAATGGAATCACAAATGATTTTAGATTGTGAATTTTACATTCTCATTTAAAGAGGGTTATACTGTAGCAACAATTTTGCTTCATTTAGCTTCTCTTTCATAGGCTTTTAAGGTAGGCTGTTACTATCAAGTGAAATGGTTGATTACATTCTACTGGCAGCATTAGCCAATTTTAACCAGGAATCCCAGGGAGGTGATTTTTGAGCCTTACTCCTTCTCTTTGATAATTTCCCCTAATATCCTATAGTTCTTGTATACAGAGAATGATTTAAACATTTTCCCTATGGGCAGAAGATATCTGAGTTATGTAGATTGGCAAATGGAGCTTTAAAAGTTGGTGAAATTGAATCCTTAGGGCTTCAGGAATGCCATTAAAATACCATCATAACCCCAAAATATCAGATCCTCTCTTGCAATGAATAAAATGTAAGAAGTTTGATGATTATTATCTGTATTCCAATTTCTCCTGGGATTTTCCTCGGTTTCATGTGCTGAAACCACTTCATACTATTCTAGAGACATGAACTTGAAAGTAAGCTCCCCAATTCCTTGTGTTTTTGACTAGGAAGAGAAAGACATGAAAGACAGCAGTGCAAAGCCAAGGTTCTATAATGATCCTGTTTATTGCTTCATTAATTCATACAAACTCCTTGACTGTTTTCTAGGATGGAAAGGGTGACTTAAAGTTGTGAATATAAAGGAAATCACTGCTTGAATAATAATAATTTCTCTAGAATTTTCTGGTAGGAAAAAATTCTATCATCTCCTCAAACAGAGGAAGCTATCTGACCATTCCCACTCTGATAAACTTCTTTGGTGCTAGCTCATTCTAAATACATGGCTCCAAAATTTGAATTGGATTGGGTAGGCTGAAGGGGATAGAAAAGTCTCTTCTGGAATCCATTACTGTTTTTTCTAAAAGAAGCCTCAAAAACATTGATTTGTTGAATTCAAATGTGTCATGGCTTGAATGATTTAAACATTTCCCCTATAGGCAGAAGATATTTGAGTTATGTAAGTTGGCAAAAGGAGCTTTAGAAGTTGGTGAAATTGAACTATGAGGGGTTTTGCTATTCACATGTTTATGAGCCACAAGGAGGAAAGGAAAGTAAAAGGTTCTTTATGTCAGTCTTTCTATTTCTTCTTAGGAAATACTGGTCCTTTCTTCCCCTTGTACCAACCTAGTCACATTTTTTTGAGGATAAGTAACACAGGAGAGAGGCAACGAGGTGGTAAAGTAGATAAAGTGTCAGGCCTAGAGTCAAAAAGATTCATCTTCCTGAGTTCAAATATGGCCTCAGACACTAAATATCTGTGTGACCCTGGGCAGGTTGACTAACCCAGTTTGCCTCAGTTTCCTTATCTGTAAAATGATTTAGAAAAGGAAATGTCAAACTACTTTAGTATCTTTGCCAAGAAAACCCTAAATGGAGTCACAGAAGGTCAGGTATGACTGAAATGACTGAATAACAACATATATGAAGGTAAAGAAATGAATATTTGGTTTTTGGTGCATTGTTTTTATTTCCTTTCTTTTCCTTTCCCCCTTTACTTGCTTCTAAATCTGACACCAAAATCAGGGATTTTCCACAACTAGATTTGATGGAATGTTCCTTTGGATCAGAACTGTCTAACTTACCCCAAGAGACACTTTATTAAGGACTGATCTGGCAACAATAGGAATTGGGAAAATTTGAAACTTAAATATAATAACTACCTGTCATGACTGGTTAAGAATATGACAGGAATGCCACTGTGCAGTGATATTACCAATGAAACAGCATTTCTTCCATCACTTCTGTGGATTAATTAAAGCCAGATCTCATAGTCTTTGTTCTCTAGAATAATTCTTCTACCAAGTTTTACTTGCAGACCCCTTCCCAGAAATCAGAGGGACCACATTCTGCCTTCCAAGAGTAGGCTTGTTTTTAAAATATGCTTGTTTTTACATTAAATAAAGGGGGAAAGATCTGTTGTAAACTTCTAAGATTACATTGTGCTCATAATGTGGAGAATTATGTATTTTTATTTTCTTTTTGTAGCAAAAAATAGTTTTCCCTTCAAGATAGAAAAAGGTTTTCTGAAAGTTGAATATACTGGAAAGGAAAAAGAATAATTCTATAGAATGGATTAGAAAGGTCATTGGATTTATAGTAAGAAGGCCTGGCTTCAAATACTGACTTTGCTACTTATGACATTGAAGAAGTCACTTAACTTCACAAGGTTCTTGTTAATCTTACTGTCAGATGAGAGAGATGTATCTAAGAAAAGTTAAATTTTCTTCCAGTTCTCTGTCACATAATCCTTTGAAATGAGTCTCTTATAGAGAGGCATTATTGTTTAGTAACCAACTGTGTCTCCATTTGACATTTTCTTGGCAAAGATATTCACATGGTTTGCCATTCCCTTCCCCAGATTGTTTTACTGATGAGGAAACTGTGGGAAATGGAGTTAAACAACTTTCTCAGGTTCACAAAGCTAGTTTGAAGATTTAAACTCAAAAAGAATAGTCTTCCTGACTTTAGGCCTGGCTTTCTATCCACTGTGCTACTTAGCAGCTTGTGCCCTACAGACTGGATTTTTTTTTCCAGAGCCTCTGGGAAAGAGCATCTTCCAGCCACAACTGTTCCTGAAGCCCAATGGTGGACACTCCATTTTGGTCATGAGAGAATAAGTGTGGATGTCTTAAGACCTGTTCTGTTCTGTCTGTCTGAGATAGCATCTGGATTCCCAGAATAATGAAATGCTGATGGGCATAAATTCTGAGAATTGTGTCTAGTGGATGCAGTGGGCATTACTTGGGTGTTTCCTAAAACACATCTGGTTCTGTGTGCCAGTTGGCACATCTCTGGGCATCAGAGAAATGCACCAAATGCTTGAAAGCCTAAAAAGGCTCAGTTTGGATTCTGGGAAGGAAGACTCTGGAGCTGACACCTTCCCTCAAGGCTATTCTAACGTTTTCACATAACCTCTGGTTTATGTATTAAATGTTGTGACTGAGCAGTCTTATGTCTGTATGTCCTGTGTGACTTGTTTGCCTGTCTGTCCTGTTGGTTGGGAGCTCTGCTAAATTAAGAAATTT
The DNA here is from genome assembly GCF_048593235.1 of Sminthopsis crassicaudata. Lineage (NCBI taxonomy): Eukaryota > Metazoa > Chordata > Mammalia > Dasyuromorphia > Dasyuridae > Sminthopsis > Sminthopsis crassicaudata. The sequence goes on along the minus strand of NC_133619.1, from coordinate 531,251,900 downwards.
GTGAATTGGTTATTTCAATGTTGCAACTGTACTTAATATAAAATTTGCTTTTGATTTTAAACTTTTAAAAACTGGCACTTGGGTTTTTCTTTGAAATCGTTTAAAATCCAGGCTTGGCTTGGCTTGGGTTAGGCTGATAAGACCTCTGGAGAACAAAAAGAGTTTATGCTAATTGCTTTGAACTCTGATTGGAGAAAACATTTGATTAGGAATTTTAGGATGATTCTGAAATTGTGGGAAATAATTTTATTATTGCCTTTGCATGCCAGATTTGTCCTGAGTACTCATTTGGGCAGTTTTAAAATTGTGGGAAATAATTTTATCATTGCAGGCTAGATTTAGTTATCTTTGAATGTAAGATCTTAAGAACTTGTTGGATTGAAGTTCTGTTAATTTTCCTGAAAGAAGTCATGTGCTGCTAATTAGGTAAAGACAGGTCAGACTTTTCTAAAGGCTCCAACTCTGGCCAAAGTTGGAGCTTAGGAAAAGTCTATTGGGAATAAGGCCACATGGGGCCAGTGAGAAATTCATTATTTGAAATATGATAGGAAAAACAGTTTTATATTATTGGGAATTTAAAGCTGTATTTGATTGGATTTTAAGTTAAAATATAGGTTATTAAAACAAAATGCCAGTAGCTTACCTTGGGAAGATGTGGTTTGTATCTCCCTACTTAGATGACTTGTTACTTTCTAGAAGTATTGGGTAATTTGTAAATTATGTTCTATCAATATGAGGTTATGGTATTTCTAACCTCTTGGATTCTTTTACGTGGCATTAGGATATTCTATATAGGATATTCTATCTAAGTTTTAATTGATACAATCAATTAAATTGGGTCATCCTCAGGTCATTGAAAGAGCCTCTGAAAATAATATTTTTTGTCCTTTTGAAAATTTTTTGAAAATTTGAAAATTTTTCTGTTATGGACAATATGTAATTTGGGATATTTATCTATTTATTGGGTATTATGTTATAGTTATATCCCTGCATTTTTCCTCATGATTGATTTCTATAATCAGAGCAATGGTCAATAGAAACTATTAATGCAATTTAATTATGTAATACCTTGCTATTTCCAATCTAGTTATATGGAATCATTATATCCTAAGTATTTGGCAAATAAGTATTTGATCTGATCATCTATCTGTTATTGGATATTGTGTCTGTGGATATTCAGGTTTGTAAAGGTTTCTAAATAATGAGAGGACAATTAGTACAGTTAGCACAGTGAGACCTAACTGCTATTTATTTATGGGGACTATAGCTGACAGCCATTTGCCTGTCCTGTTAAGAAAACCTATTAAGTTGCTGGCCAATTCATACTGGTCTTTTCACATTTTGTATCAGTCTGTTCTAACCTTCATTTGTGCTTTTTGTTCTAGATTTTGGTCAAATTACAGGTACTGACTTGCTTCTGAAACATGGATCAGCCCATCTGAAGCTTTGGTAGCAAGTACATCCTCTCCCTGGATGGAGCATCTAGGAGCATCCTCAGCAGAAAGCAGTTTTTGAGAGACCACTGCTCCTGATGTAATTTGGACTGATATTGGGGAGTGGGAAAGTGGTTGAATTATTGTTAAATTTTAACTGTATTACTGTGTTAAAGATTTGTTAAAACTGGGATTTGTTAAAACTGTATAACTATTGCTGTATATTTGAGGGACTTTTAGGAAACTTACTGTACTAGTCTATTATGTATAGGAATTTTGATTCACTCTTGGGATTTATATGTGAAATGGTTATTTGATAATTGATTTATGTGAAAAAAGGGAGGAAGAAACTGTTTTGGAAATTGGGGAAACTGATGTATTTTTTTTAGGTACTTCTGCCCCACCCCCTATCTCATTAGTTCAGATTGAGTTGGAAATTATTTAAACAGTCTTTTTCATTTTTATTCCTAGCTTAAAATTTACTGGACTATGATTTGCTGATTATGTTTTAACTTTGAAATCCCTTATTCTGTTGGAATTGCCCTGGCAGACTCAGTTTTTGGGATTATTTATTAGAAACAACCAGAAATCAGACACCTGTCTGGGGACTGACAGTCTCTCTAATCTGTTTCTCCACTCCTGTTATCCCAGTTCCTTAATTAGTATTTCAACATTTTGGTATCAGGCCTCTAATAGTTCAAGGTTGCTTGCTTTGGTCTAATTGTATAATTTGCTCAGAAATCTGTTTTCTAGTATTAGCTCCTGTTCTATCTACAGAGAACAGGTGGAACTACTCCAGGCCCCACTTTTCCCCCCTTTGGAGTCTCTGACAGACTTGGGGTGTCCCTCTTAGGATGGGCAGCAGGACTGTCTTAAGCACTGCTACTCCCTATATAAGCAGATGCTAAGTTAAACGCACAAATGACCCCAGACCTAACTCAGAGTGAACTATCCATCTCAAACTGGATTCTCTGGCTGAGATGCTCCCCAATTGCTGAGGACCTTTCTCTTTCTGCCTGTGTGCCTCCCTAAATGAGGAATGCTATTTTTATGCTAGTAATTCTGGGGTTATCAGGGAGAGACTTGCCCTTGCCATAAGTCTTTGCATTTTTCTAGTTTTATTTATTTTATTTATTTAGGAAAAGAATATTGGGAATAATGGCCACATGGGGCCAGTGAGAAATTCATTATTTGAAATATGATAGGAAAAGCAGTTTTATATTATTGGGAATTTAAAGCAGTATTTGATTGCATTTTAAGTTACATAGGGCTGGTCAAAATTATGGTGATAAGACCTTCTAGAGGAAGGTAATTTAATGATTTGAATATTCATAATAGAAAGAGTGTGGAATATTATGCCACAGTTCTCTTTTATTGCCCTAACTCAGTTTCCCTAATTGTTCTGCCTCAATTTATAATTATTCTGCTCAATCATGCAAAACCACCCCTCCATCTTAGTCAGAATATTTGATAAGGATAAAAGATCTTATATTTTAGAATATCAGAATGCTTCTCCCCATCCCAAGCTATCAGAATATCAGATACAGTTTTATCAATATACCTCTCTCCATCTCTGGGGTTCCTCCCCCCATTTTGCCATCCCATCTCTAGTGGCTTGCCCCACCCTGTCAGAGTCCTGTTTTCATTCTCAGCACCCTGACTCCACCCCTGCCTGTGTGTATGTATATATATATAGTATAGTAGGTATAGGGTAGGTGAGGTAGGATGGATGAGATGGGTGGGGAGAATTAGATCTTTATTTTCATTAATCTCTAACTGAAATTTTGTATATCCTTTCAATGATGAATGAAAACAATGAAACATCATTCTGAAAAGGGGACCATAGGTTTCCTTAGACTGCTAAATAGGTCTCACATACACACAAAAAGATGATCTCAAAGTTTATAATTCAAAATTCTGTGCTTTATGTACTAACTGCTTCTCAGCTCAGTGTTAAACAAATGTGTAAAACAGTTTTTCTGTTGTCTCTATTTCTTTCTCACACCATTTTCTTTCATTGACACCTTCCTTATTTCATAAGGTACCATAGTTAACTGTAACCCCATGTCTTCACAATATTGCTTCCCGCTCCCCCTGACTGGTACCCAAATGCAAGGGGTCAAACCAGGACATATGGGGAGGCAGGCCTCAGTAAGTCATTCGTATCCTTGCCCAACAAATACCCCTCTTGCCAGATGCAATGCCCTCATCCCCACTCTCTCTGAGGTACCTTACAACCCTGTTCCATTTCAAATTTTAGGCCCACTAGTCCCTTTCCAAAAACTATAAGGATGATTTTCCCTATCATTGCTTCCAAAGGCCCACCAGGACTTATCACACTGCCATTTTGATCTCTAGACTCTCAGATTGAGAGCTCTGAAGTTAACCTTACCATATGTTAAGTATCTCTTAATTAGAACATTATTCCCTTTAGGACAGAGATTGAATTACTTTTTCATTTGTATTCAGAACACTTAATACAATGTTTTGTACAGAGTAAACAATAACTACTTTTCTATTCCATTCTGGATTCCCCAGGGCTTCCAACTCTGTCCTCCCTTCTGGTCTACTCCCTACTTAATTTTCCTCTATAGACAATGTCTTATACTTTGGACTTATTTCTCCCCTCAGCACTGACCTTAATGGTATAAGAGGGGGTTGCTTTTGTGATATGAAATGAAGGGGTTTTACATTGTAGGAAGTACTTTTAATTACAAGGGAGTGGAATTAGGAGACAATAGACTTGAATTAGCATGGTGGTCAAGCTCATAGAGAGATTTTCTTCCTGAGAGATGTGGGGAAACAAAGGCCCACAGGTCTTAGTACCCATTTGAAGCTGGAAATGTAATCAAGCTAAAAAATCCAAGATGACTCAAAGTTTATGAGCCTGAGTGATTGGGAGTATGGGAAGCATAATACATTGAAATGATATATATATGTATACATATATATATATACACATATATTTATGTATGTGTGTGTATAAAATCTTAGTTGCTATTTATTAACACTTTCAAGTATGCAAAAGTGCTTTACAAACATCTCATACTAATATTTGCAGAGTCCATTTCATAAGGAACAAATGAAATAAAGTATATAAAGCAAAAGTTGAAAGCTCTGTGTGTCAGTTATGACTGTTAATAAGCAGGGGAAGGGGAATGCTCAGGGCTGTATTAAATCCGAGGTGTGGTAGATACAATAGGCAGATAGTCATGGAGGACAGACATCCTAGCACCATATTCCCCCAAGATTTACTCAGCATTGAATTTTATTTCATTCATAGCACTGGGTGTATACACTTGGATTTACCATTGATACTGTAAACATAACATCATGACTCAACCATAGCAAAGCCTCGTTGAATTACAGGAATATCACATTAAGTTATTAGTTTGAATGAGTTTATTAAAGAGTCTTGGCTGTGCCCTTTCATAGGGAGCTCCTGTCTCCTGCCCTCCTCCCCTTGCCAACCGAGTAGCTAGATAGCTCAGATGGTGTATTAAAATTCTTCTAGATTAGGGTTCTTAACATTTTTGTGCATAATGGCATTGATAATCTGCTGAGATCTATAGACTTCTCAGAATTATGTTTTAAAACACATAAAATATAACACAAAACTATATAAAAAACCAATAATATTAGAATATAATTATCTGTCTCTCCATTTTGTTATTGCTGTTGTTGTTGGTAGTGGTGGTGGTAGTGTGTGTGTGTGTGTGTGTGTGTGTGTGTGTGTGTGTGTGTGTGTGTGCGTGCACACCCCTCTGTGTACACATTCCCACACCTCAGGTCAAGAACTCACATTAGTCCAGGTCTTTTACTATTTCATTGATGAAATTATGGGCTTCCATCTGTTTTCCCTTTGTTTTGATATGGTGAAAAAGTACTGGATTTGAGCTGAGTCAAAATATTGGCTTTAAGGGGCAGCTAGATGGCACAGTGGATAGAGTACCAGCCTTAAAGTCAGAAACACCTGAGTTCATATTTGACCTCAGACACTTAACACGCCCTAGTTGTGTAACCCTGGGCAAGTCATTTAACCCCAATTGTCTCAGCAAAAAAAAAAAAAAATTGGCTTTAGGTTCATATATTGGCTCTGAAATATACTTGTGTGACTTTTAGCAAACCACCATTAAGAAACCAAAATCTTGATTTCCTTATCTATAAAAAATGAATAATAATAGTTGTGGTCCCTTCATATTACATTGTAAGGAAAACAATTTTGAAATCTTAAAATATATATGAATGTGGGATATTATTACTATATTACTATCATATCTTTTTCTTGTCATACATTATCTTTAATAATATCTTTTCATGTCTAAATCATTGTAGGTAATGCTATGGAGCCTATCTATATTCGATAAATATGTCTCTCCATTGTTTATACTACTACAGTTCCTTGAATCATATTTGAATCTTTTTTTAAAATGACACATAGTAGATGCTTAGTAAGTGGTTGAATTAAATAAGTAGAGCAATTTAAAGTTGGAAAGGCCTTTAAGACTAAAAAGGGACAAAATCATGCAGATAGCTAAGTGGCAGAACCCAAACTAGATTTTGAATATTCCAAAACCCATTCCAGTGCTCTTGTTCATATTATTTGCAATTTTCTCCCTGTTTTGCTCTCTGCCCCAAAAGTTATTTGAATGCTAGCAGATGCAAAAAGAAGTTTGTCCAAAAATTTTGCTTTAATAGCCTTATGTTAACATATTCTAAAATCTATTTAGTCTCTCTCAGTTTTTTTTTTTATTTTTATTTTTTACTTTTGGAGTCAGAATCACTGTTTTCTGTTCTTGCCTAAGTTATTTCTTATATTCTTCATTAAGGATATATTCACATCCCCATGGAACCTTCTCTTAAGTTTCAGTGCTTCAATTGTTCAATTCAATTAGTAAAATCCTCAGGCTATCATCCCTTATTCAAAATATATGGCCAGAACCTTTTTTTCAAGCCATGCATTTTCACCTCTTGCATACAAGTTATCATTGCTGCCAGAATCTTTCATTATTTTGAATGAACTTTAGGCAGTTCTTCACAATTATTGTTAATATTACCCATAGGTGAACAATCATATTTTATGTCCACCATCAAGTACCTGGTTAGGCTTATATATATCCTACATCTACTATTTTGTCATGTGCTAATCAAATAATTGGATCTCTTAACTTCTCTTTAGAAGTCTTAGTGAACCTTGTGATTTCATCATTTTTCAGCCATGATGAATGCCAGACAAGGAAAAGTTTGTTGATTATTGCTGGAAGTTAGAGGCATTTCAGGGTGAAACTGAATATTAAATGCTGAAGTCGTGAAATTTTTCCTATTCCCTGTAGTGGTCCCTGTAGTGTAGTTTGATGAATGAATTCTTTGAGGAAGAAGCATCTTTCTCTAAAATCAGCCATATCGAAAGCAAACAGAAAAATATCTTCATAAATTATAGAAAGTGCATTACAAAATGACATAGGACTTGGCTCTTATTTGTCTTAACCTAGCTGAAGGTAAACAGCTGATGTTCACATCACTTAAAATGTTATCATTTATATTTTTAAATTTTGGCATCCCTTTATCTCACTTCTCTTATGGTAATCCTTAGGCAACATCTACCCTTTCATCAAATGTCTAATATCTAAGGTTCTATTTCAAACAAAGGACTTGGACTTGAAATCAAAAATTCTAGATTTAGTCTCAGACCTAACATTAAGTTATTTTGTGATGTTGGAATAATTGAAAGTTCTCTGAGTTTTATTTTCTTCATTTGTAAAATGGGGAAACATTTTAAAATTCTGGTTCAGTCCTCTATTTCATTGGAATGGGATACTCCTTCCGCTAAATTAAATTAGCCAAGTATTAATTATCTGAGGTACTAAGGGGTTAGTTGATCTATCCATCATTATATACCTACTATGTTTTAAACAAAGGGATCAGCTCACTGGGATGTGATCTCTGCTTAGCTTGTTTAACAGTTTAGCTTGAGAAAGGACCTCATTGTCCAGTAACTTATCTTGCCAGATAATCCTTAGAATATGTCTCAGACCTTTCAAATGGAAGCAATTCAGTTTCCTAGCATGGCACTGATATACTGTCTGATTTCACAGGCATACAACAATATGGTCTGCACAATGGCTCTGTAGACCTTCATGTGGTAAGTAGTCTAATGTATATTCATTATCATACTTTCCTTTAGAGCCTTGCAAACACCGAGTTAACTCTGACAGTGCATGTGCCAACCTTATCATCTATGTGTACATCCTTGTAATTATACAGCCAAGATAAATGAACTTATCCACAGTATTTAAATTTTATCCATTTGCTATAACTGATGGTTTCACATATGGTATAGTGTTGCCTGGTAGAGAACCTGTATTTTCTTGGTGTTGTTAGGCCAAAATTAGTACAGTTAGCAGAGGATGAATTATAAGCTCTTGTTTCTCAGTCTCAAAGGGTTCATTGACTCCACAATTATTTGCAAATAAAGTCAATGGACCAATTCTATAAAAGGCAGGACTTGAATCTAGATGTTCCTGTCTAGTAAGCTACCTCTTTAGCTACCATACCACACTATTTGTATAACTTACTTTAGAAGATTGTTGTGAGGAAGGTTTGAAAATAGGAAAGGAGTCATGATATAAAATAAAGAGTTTTGGATTTGGAGCCTGAAGATTTGGTTTTAACTTCTAGACCTTCTGCTTACCTTCTGTGACTTTAAGCAAATAACTCATCCCCCACTAATTCTGGGTTTTCTCATCTATTAAATGGGAACAATGATTTATATGACTTGCCTTTCTCATAGGATTGTTGTGATTGACTGCAAAAATCAGTGTGATATATGATAAGGATCGTTCATTTGAAGTCATGGTAATTCACTTGTGTTTTTTGGTGCTTTCTCTTCTGACTTGTAGGAACTCAGAAATTTTAAATTCATATACATGCAAATTAGTGATCTCACGATGCCATGATAATGACATGTCTGTTTGCAAGCGTGTATGTGCCTATGTGCCTGTGCATGTGTGTGTATTGGTTGGGGTGTGTGTGTGTGTGTGTGTGTGTGATAGAATTAAAATATAGACACTAGGATACAAAACACTAAAATGCAGTCATGCTTTCCCTGAACTACATGCACAGTCCAAGCTCTGAGACGTTTTTTCTTACATCTTCTATATCATCTCAGCTCATTTTAAATAACATTTCCATCAAGGAAAAGCCTCCTGGCTTCTTCTAGTTCCAACTAAAATCCTCTCTGCTATAGAAAGCCTTTCCCAACTTTTCTAAATTATAGTGCTTTCCTTCACTATATTTAATGATTTCTTAGTTATTTTCTGTATAGCTGGTTTGTATATACTTTTGTGTATGTTTTCTTTAGATTGCTTCTTGAAAGCAGGGATTTGCCTTATTGTGTAACCCCAGCATTTACTATGCCTAATACATGTTATGTGCTTAATAAAGGTGTGTTGACTGACTGAAGGCATATATATAAAACATATTTATCAAGTTTCTGTATGGTATAAAATTGTGGGCAATAGTTAATGTGGGGGAAGAAATTATAGACCTGGGATCTGAACATATTTCAATTGGATAAAATTGATAAAATGGATAAAAATTGGACAAATTGAGAAAGCTGAAGTTTAGTAGAGAAATAAATATAAAGTATCTCATGTGGCTTCAGGAAATCATCTGCTCAATGAGAGAGTGTGGGAGGAATGTAAAAATGGTCTGAGACTTTTAGGAAACCACAGAGTCAATAAACAATCAGAATAAGAGGATTGATGAAGTTAATTCAGTCTTAGGGTATATTAAGAGAGTCATAATTTCCCTAATTTAGGAGTTGATTATCCTGATATACTCTTTCCTGGGTAGGCCACATCTGTAATATTGTGTTCTGTATTACATGCCACATTTTAAGGAAAACATTGACTAGTTGTCACATATCCAGATGAGGGTTAACCTGAGGAGAAGAATGGTAATTGTGCCATATGAAGATTTATTGAAGTAGCTGAGGGCATTTGACCTAGATGATGAGAGAAGCTTTATGAAGAATGAAATTATTGTATTCAAGAGACTGTCATTTGAAAAAATAATTAGACTTGTACTGCTCAACTCTCATGAGCAGAACTAGGGCTAATAAGATGGTAAAAAGGCAGAATTTAGCTCAATATAAGAAAAAAATCATAAACAAATAGAGTTTTATAAATGTTATATGGGCTGCCTTAGGGCGAAAGGAATTTCTCACCATTGAAGATCTTCAAAAACAAGATAATTATTAGATAGGCTGGGTCAGCAATGTGACATAGTAAAATAGAGATCAGGGCTGAAATCTAAATTCAAATTCAGCCTCAGATACTTTATAGCTGTATAATCCTGAGCAAGTCACTTTAATCTATTTGCCTGGGTTTTACCATCTTTAAAATGAGCTGGAGAAGGAAATGACAAACTACTCTAGTGTCTTTGCCAAGAACTCAAATAGGATTATGAAGAGTTGGATGCACCTGAAATAATTGAACAACAACAGAGATGTTGTTTAAGTATGAATTCAACTTTTGGTTTCTGAAGTCCCTCATAAAACCAAAATTTTTTTTAATCAATTTGTGATATCACAATTCTATGTGTTTCACTTAAGAACTGGTTGATTCCCTGACTCTGTTATGTACAGTATTTTGTCAATCATTTTAATTGTGTTTTTCATGTAAACTTGCATTTAATACAAAACTGGGAAAGGGAGCTAACACAATGAAATGAAATCAATATCCCAAAACTTCTAAATAACCACCAAAACTGAGTTTAATATAAGAAGAGAGAATTCAATCACAAAAGTAGGTGACCAGAAGTGGGGAAAAATGTAATAAAGATACATTCATCATTATTAATGTCTTGAAGTATAGTATTCTAGGCATGACATTTTAAGGATAAGTTGGAGTGCATCCAAAGAGTGACTAGGATAGGGAAGAGTCTTGCACATTCATGTCTCATGGATGATGACTGGATGAATTAAGGGTATTCAGCTGAGCGGTTATATGCTGCTAAATGTTTGACAACTGGTTCCCTAGAGAAAAATATGCAAGATACATTTTAAAATAAGTAGTAAGTAACATTTCATCATCATTTTCTTAAATCTGGATAATGAATAAAAACAACAAATTAAAGCCAAATTTGTAAAAGTTATTAACTTCTGAGATGTAATGCTCACACTGAAAATGTAACAATAGGCTCTCTACATCTCCTATAAGCTTGCCCCAGCACATTCGACCATTTTGTAAATAGTTGAGGCTAAAAGACCAGATATAACTTCTATACACCCCAGGTAAAATGGCATGATAATGTATTCTTGAAGTGGAATGAGAATTTCTTTCTCTTGTACCTAATATTCTTTCTATTCATAGTTATTTCAGAAGCCTTCAGCTTCAAATATCAGCAGCATTTGTTGTGAGTGAAGAATCATAAAAATTACTGAATGGAGATAGAAAGTTTAGACAGGATATTTTGTCACAATGGGACTTCTATTATAAAAGGGAAGTAAGATTCCCAGACAGATTAGTATTATAAAATTACATCTTCAGTGTATTCAAAGTACCATGTACTATTTACTGTTCAATCCTATTGCTTGTCTTCTTCAACCCTCCCAATAATAAAAAGAAAATATTTCAAAACAATGAGCTTATAAATCCTCAGACTGAAATTAATTGCAAAAATTATATTTTAAGTAGGTAACACTTTAAAAATCTTTAATCATTTAAAATTTTAAAAAATCTTAAATCTTAAATCATTTCATTTTAAAACCACTTCAGAACAACCACATAGAAATGGCTCATGGTTAAAAGAAGTGAATTTGCTATACCTTAGTGCTGAAGTTGAGCCTGGGTTCTTTTATTGAATTCCACAATACATCCTGTTCACAATACTGATTTTACAAGGATTTTTATGAGGGACTTTATTATAATTCTGAGAGTCTTTCTTAGTATATATTTTGCAATTGGTTCACAAGAGTTTTGAAGGATCTGTCACCACGTTGATTATTTTTTCTTCCTTTTCTAGTCATACCAGCACTGCATAAATAACATTCATTTTCTCACCTTCAAAATGATTCCTTTTTTTAAATACAAGGAATTGTATGATATATGGTAAATTATGCATAAATGGGTTCCAGGTTTTGACATATATCATAAAATAGGAAATGCAAAGATTCAAAGGCCATTCTTGTTCTTTTTTCTGCCTCCTGTGAAAGAGTGTTGATTAAAGAATGAGGATTTTTTTTTTCTGGCAGATTTATTTCATTTTAATTGTGAAAATTTGTGGCAAGGTAAATTTGTTACATTTTTCTATACAGATCTTAGAGATATTGGGATTATTTTGATGGGTTTGTATCCTTCCTGAAATTGAGGGTGCCATCAGAAGTGGTCTAGAAGATGAGGCTACTGTGGAGTTGGAGCTGCTTGGCCCTTTCACAGCAAAGATACAGCGGTAGAAGAATATTTCACAATTCTCTTCTTTTCCAGGTGAATTAGCCTCTTAACTCCTCTGCTTCTGTGAAAGTCTGCTGGGAACAGCTAGCTGGTGCAGTAGATAGAAGATTGGCCCTGAAGTCAAGAGGATCTGAGTTCAAATTTGGCCTTAGACACTTAATACTGACTAGTTGTGTTACCCTGGACAAGTTACTTAACTCCAATTACCTCAAAAAAGAACAAAACAAAACCCTACCTTCCCAGCTTGATTAGTTATTAGCAAAGTCATTTAATTTCTCTGGGGCTCAGCTTCTTAGGTGAAAATTAAGATGATCTCTAAGGTCTCCTCCAAATCTTAAAACTTATTATTATATAACAAGTTTTCTATGATTTGGTAAACATTGCTGTCAGGAAAGTGTAGACACTGTTTTTCATCTCAGATATATTTAGTGATGTCTTTAGTGTTACCTGAATCTTTAATATATGGGGAGTGCAAGGAAGAATGAGTAGGGTAGTTTATGTGTCTGTGAATCAGGAATCTCTAATATCAATAGATAGGTTGGTAGGTAATGTTATGGATAAAATGTGAAACGCAGAGTTAAGGAGTCTTGAGTTCATAGTTGTCTTTAGACACTCATTGAAAAGAGGCCTCCTTAGAGATTTCCTGTCAAAATGTAGAATTGTGATAAGACTATCCACAGAGAAATGCAGTTCTCACAGACTACAAACCCTTATTTTAGCAACTCCTATAACCCCAATAATTGTACACATCCCCCCATTTCTATTCTGTGTCAGAGTACTATTAATTGGTCATGTGATTTCCCAGAAGTATCAGACTTAGATCCTAGGCTAAGTGGGGGTCATCAAATTAAATGTAGTTGGGAAATTACATTTCATAATTTAAATGACTATCCTTCCAATTAGTCTCTTCCGTTGTATGATTCTTATCTTGGTTTCCTTCCAACCTTCACACAGGTTGTATCTAATGCTCTAGTATCAATCTTTCTATTACTGTTTTAGTATCTTGGTGATACCATTGGTTTTGTATCTGTTAACTCTTGTCCCATGAGAGGCTCTTCTCTTTTTCAAAAAGCACAGTGCTGAAAGAGACATCATAGAGATAGAGTCCAAACCCTTCATTTTTCAGATGAGGAAACTAAAACTTTGAGATATTAAATAACTTCCCCAAGGAAACATAGAGAGTAGTAGCACTGGGATTTGAACCCAAGTGCTCTGATCTCTATCACATAACACATGTTATATATTTCTCTGATCATAACTTTTATATTCTTTCACAAAAATCATTACTGGTAATATGCTACTATTTCTAATTGCTTTCATTGTATATTTTTCCCTTAAGATTTGTGTAATGTGTGTATGTATATATGTGTATATTCCTAACTCTATATACTAGGTGTGTGTACATATATATATATACATATATATATATATATACATATATATGTGTGTGTGTATGAATAATCACACAGTATTCAATAATTCATAGTCATATAGTATTAAAAAATTAGCATTTGTAGGAATGAACAGCTTGGGTTCATTGAAAGCACAGTACACTTTTTCAAATGCAATTCAGTCTATTCTCTTTGATTTCTTTCATTCTGGGCTCAGTGTTTTGTCCATCTGTAGCACCTAAGATACACACATTTACAAACCTCATGATATAATGTTGGCAGCCAGACTGATGCCATGATCCACTCAGCAATCTAGCAGCTTTCAAAAACTACTGCTACCCTCTGATAAATTGAATTTGGAACAGATTGTTCTTCTCTGTGGGTGTACTGGGATATTCCATGTGTTTTCAAAATGATGATTCCAATTTCAGGACCATATCATTCTTGGAACTATTGTTTGGAAGTTGAAACCTGGTGTGTAGAATTAGGAATTAGGAAATCAAAGCACCTCTGAGCTTGATAGAATTTCAAAGACTTTCTAGTCCATTCTATACTCATGCAATAATTTATTCTATAACAGATGCAACAAATGGACAACTAGAGGAAGTTCTAGAAGAACCCATTCTCTCTTCTATTTGGAGATAGCACTAATTGGTATATTTCCACACACACACACACACATACCTTATATAAAGCTTCAGTTTATTCCCTTTCAATTTCTAAATAATTATTTTTGAATCAAGAAACCCATGTCTTATCCATATGACCACGTTTAATATATGTGAATATAGCTTCCATTATCTCCCTTAATCTTCTTTTCTCCAGAATCTTTCAGTCAATCCTATTATTACATCATCTCAAAGCTCTTCATCATTCCTATTGACTTCCTATCAATACTATTTAGATTATTATATATTATTAATTATTATTATTCTTATTATTATTATTATTATATCATATATTATCTTCTAAACTGGAAGGTTGAAAATAGATTTTATAGAATGAGTTCAATTTAGTTTCTCTTTAGAGAAGAAAGTAAACAAGGCCTGGTCTTTGTTAGTCTATGTGCAATTATTAACAAAAGGTAAAAGGAATCCTACCTTTGGTGATAAATTAAACTTCACTTTTACCTCTGGCAGCAAGAATATCTTAATCTTTAAAACAGGAGAACAGAAGTATGAAGTAGCTGTGTTGTGGATCTCACATAGTAAAATTCAAGATAAAAGATCTCAGGGGCAGCTAAGTGGCACAGTGGATAGAGCAGCAACTCTGAAGTCAGGAGCATTATAAAGGGCTGAAACTCTGAATAGGTGCACTGGAATCAGACAACGGAGCACTTAAGGCTAATTACCTATTGGACAATACTCTATTAGCATATGCTTGGAAAAATGGCCCTTCCCACTATTCTGTGCTGGCTTGATCTTTTGTTGTATACAGATAATTGTAGGAGGGATTAGAGAGTGGAATAAGACAAGCCAGAGTCACTTTTGCAGTGGATGAGGAGAAGGAAGGTTGTGGAGAGCTTGTATCCATCCCCTTCACTTCTACCCCTAAAGACCAAGAATAAAGACCAAGGACTTGTGCTTATCCTGAGTCTGGCTGATTCTAAGGCATTCAGGGTGCTAACCTGGACTTCACAGAGCACCTGAGTTCAAATATAGTCTAATATATATATATAAAAGAACTTTTTTTTTTTTTTTTTTTTGTCTCTTGGAGCAGTTGCAGCCATCAACATGCCTCTCCTTTTATTACTGAAGAAAATCCTTTTCTGTAAATAGAGATTCCAACACATAGAAATATGACTAAAATGTGACTGTTCCTATGCTCAGTTGAGGTTTACTGGAAGCAAAGGTAGATTGGAGTTGAGAATGTTAAAGATTTCAGAGGTCAAAGGCAACAGGTTTTGAGGAGGAGATGATGGTGGTGAGCTAGGGACTGAATTTACTGAAGATTGGGGAGGGTGATTTCTAGGTCTATTGACAACAGCATCAAAAGCCTGGACTTTAAAATAGATTTGAAAAGGGATCAAGTAGTTTCTGAGTGATGGTGGGAGAGGGTCAGAAAGTGTCAGTAGAATATAAGTAGTATGCTAACTCCTGTTCCTGGTTCTGTGTAACTTGCTATAAGAGAAGAAACAGGCAGCTTTGAAGATGATATCAAGAGATCTGGAACCAAGAGAAAAGCTATGAAACAGAAAATGGAAAGCTTATGGGGGAGGAAATGTAAGGTGAGAATCTGTTTGTGGTTCAAAAGTTTGTCTTTTGTTACTGTCTCTTTAGGAAACAGGATTGTTTAGAATCACAGTTTTAATTCACATTCTCTTCAGTCAGTGATAGACCATAAGTTTAACTTTGATTTGTGATGATCTCCTAGGAGTTTTCAATGAAATGGAGAGTTTTAAAAGCTATTTGTAAAAAAAAAAAAATTCAGTTTAATTATTTGTGAAGAGATTAATGATTTGGCATCTATGAAAGGACCTTTTCCTATCATATCTGGAGATATACTGAAAGATAATAGAGAGAAGAACTTTTTCTCATGAGAAGACTATATTTAAATTTTATATTGCAAATAAATAAAGACAGAATTCTTGAGAGAGTTTGCCTATTCTCAAGGAGTTGAATTAAGGGGCAGTGCTTCAAAAGTGAGAAAAAAAGACAAGTGAGAGTGACAGCTTGAAGTGCTTCTGGTTGTGAGTTTTTCCAAGCTAAAAATTGGGGTATTAACAGTGATATGAGCAACTACTTATAAAAGGTGTTTTACTAACTAAATACATAATTACTGATGAATGAGGGCTGGACATTGAGATTAAACCAAACAGATCTCTAATTTACTCTGGAATTTGGGGTATTAAATATGGAAATGAGAGGAGATAGACATGTGGGGTCAGTTGACCAAGTATAAATCTTTTAAAATAGGGTTATATTATAGATTCAAGTTGGAAGGGATCTCAGAAGTCATCTAATGGAAACTCTTTAAGTTGACAAACGACAAAATTGGATCATAGAATTGAAGTCAGTAAACAAATCTTTATTAAGTATTTACTGTAATCTAGACATTGTACTAAGTTTTGGGGATACAAAGAAAGATAAAAACAATCTCTGCTCTTGAAGTCTTTCATTCCAATTGAAGAGACATCATGGAAATAATTAGACAAGGGCAAGATTTATACAGGGTAGATGGAAGGTAACCTTAGAGAAGAAGAAATCAGGAGTTAGAGCAGTAGTGGAGGGACATAATATGTAAAAGTCTCTTGTAGAAAATGGGACTTGAAATTAAACTGGAAAAAATCAAGAGGCAAAGGAGAGATAAGAGAGCATTCTAACGATGAGAACATTTCATATGATATATAGAAACTAGAGATGGAAAATAATATTTAAGAAACAAGTAGGAAAATGTAGTTTAATGCTCATGGACAGTAGTAAAATGTAAGAAGATTGGGGAAGATAGGGAGGAATAAGATCATGAATAGCTTTAAATGACAGAAGTGTTTATATTTGAGCCCAGAAATAATAAGTATTCTTTGGAGTTTATTGAGAAGCATGGAGAGGGGAATAAACATGACGTAGTCACTTGTGCTTTAGAAATAGCATTTTTAAAAAATCCCTTTGGCAGCTGAGTGGAGAATAAACCGGAGTGGAGAGATACAAATCAGGGAGATCACTAAAAAGTCTTTTGTGTAATTGAACTGTGTAAGGATTTGAATTAGTATTGTGGCTGTGTGGGTAGAGAAGAATACATGAGAAATGTGATCTGGCAAAGGATTGAATATGGCTAGATGATTAAGTCATTAATAGCATAAGGAGACCATGATGATACTGAAGCTTTAAGTCTATGTGAATGGAAGCATGGTGATACCCTTGATAGCAATAATGCAGTTTAGAAGAGGGGAAGACTTTGGTGAAAAGATAATGACTTTCCTAAAGTCACAAGGTAATAAGTTAGCAAAGGCTGATTTAAATTCAAGTCCTCTGATTCTAAATCCAGAGATCTTTCCACTATGCCACAAGGAAAAAAAAAAGATTGTCAAAAGATACAGAAGAAAAGAGTGATGAATTGAAGTTAGGACTAAGATGAAGTCAGTGGTGCTCATATCTTCTACTCATCAGGAGAATCCCATGTGTCTCGTGTCTCCATGACAAGTAGCTTATACAGGGGTAGAGCAAAGGAATCTTCCTGGAAGTCTCCTTAGGAGATGGATCCAAAAAGGCTACACTTTTAGAATCTATTTCCATTCATTGCACAATCTCTTATCATTTCCACACCAATACTAAAAAAACTCATTCTAAGTTCACTAATGATATCCTTTTAGATAAATCCAAAGGCCTTTGTCCTCATCTTTCTTGACCTTTTTAGTATATCGGATATTGTGAATTACCTTCTCCTTGATAAGTATTACCTTTTCTTTGCTTCCATGGTGCTTTGTGCTTACAATTTGCTTCCTATTTATCTAACTGTTATTGTTCTCTCTATTCTTGATTCCTCATTCTTCTTCCAGTCTTAAATATGATTAAATCCCTTTGATTCTGATCTAAGCTTTCTTTTTTCATCTAGTTCTACTTTCTTTCTTGATTATCTCTTTTCTTCTCATGGCTTCAATGATCATGTACACTGATGACATTTATTCCTAATCTTCATTCCTGATCATGACCCAGAACTCCAGTCCTATATTTCTGAATGCTTTGAGATATCTTTACTTGGTTACCTTAGTGATGCCTTGAGCAGCACATCCAAACATGAATTCATTATAGTTGCAAACTCCCCCTCCACCTCAAATTCTCTATTTCTGTTAATGGCATTGCTTGAGACATTACTTTAGAATTAACTTTGACTCTTCTTTGACCCTCATTTCTGTCAAATCAGCTTTCAGATTCATTAATTTTATCTCTGCCCTGCTTCTTGCATCTTTTCCTTTCTTTGTACTTTCTTTACAGATTTTTTAAATTATAGAAATAGTTTCTCACCTGGTCTTCTTGTCTCTAGTCTACCTCATCTCTAATCCATTCTCATAGCACTACATAAATACATCACTATAATCATGATACTCTCCTTTTAAAAATATTAGTCTTCACATGCCTACCAAATAAAGTATAGAATTCTGATCCTATGATTAAAAAATACTCATAGTTGCACTGTAACCTATCTTTTTAGAATTGCCTCATTACTTCCCTTTACAATTCTACTTTTCAATCACTTGTTTATCATCTTCTGTTCTTTCCTTGTCTTCTTCTGTCATTTTGTCTTTCTTGTACTATCCCCCTTGTCTGAAATAAGGCCCTTTCAGTCTATTTCAACTATTTGATTCTATTCTTTTCTTAAGGCTCAACTCAAGAACCAGTTGTTCCATGAAGCCTTACATAACTACTTTATATAATTAAGCTCTCCTCAAACTTCTCCTACCTCTTTGCTTTAAACTTTAAAATTTTATATTTTATTTTATTTTTTCTTTTCTGAATTTTTTTCTCCCTCTTCTCTCTCCACCCAAAGGTAAGAAAAATAATATACATTAAAACATATGTATTATACAAAATGAATTCCAGCATTAACCATGTCCAGAAAATAAAAATTCTAGTCAGTTTCTTTGCACTTTTCCCAGACTTTCTAATATCATAGTTATTTGTGTACTTGTAAACCCTTATCTCCCAGAGTTTCCCATCAATTTGTACATTCTAGGATTTATCACAAGTCATATAGCACATACTTAATAAGTATCTATTTTGTAATTGAATTAGTAATTGACACTAGAAAGTTTCTTTGAGGACATTTCTCATGATTATTTATTCTCATATTTCTCATGATATTAAATTTGCTTATTTACTAATCTTATTTCACACATTCAGTTTTTGTGGGGTTTGTACATATGGTTTCATTTACATAGAGAATTCTCATTATGGAAATCTTCTCAAATTGCCTATAGAGTTTTAAGCAGTTCATTTGAGACATAGGCAAAATGAATCAAGAAAGACTTGAGTCAAGTCCTATGCCATGTAACCAAATGTTACCAGAGACTGTTCCCCTATACATGCACTGTATGTATCAATGGCAGCTTATTAGTTATCTTTTACTGGGACTGATTCAGTGGCAAGAGCATAAGCCTAAGAGTCTGGAGACTTTGGCTTTGGTCCTGACTTTGTTATTAAGTAGATACAAATAGGCAAATATTCTATTAGCTACATTTTTCAAATGTCTATGGACTGCTCTGAGAGTAAAAAATGCTTTTCCATAGAGGTATAAAAAATGACAACTAGAAGGGAAATATAGCCTGGCAAGGAGGGAAGAAAAGCATTATAAAATTTGTTAAAATAAATCCTTCAGGCAAAAGCCAGAGGAGTGTAAGTGCATGTTCTTGTTTCAGAACCTGCAAACGAGAGATTTGTAACGATCACAGTAGCAGTAGAAGCAGCAGAACCATGAGCCCCATTATGTAGAATATAGAAAAATATTCTTCTGGTTTTGATCAAGGTTATGACTGTCAGTTATTAGATGTAAATGAGAACTTTGAAATAAAAGGGAGGAAATAAGGAAGTGGAAGAATTGGGGCGGGATTCCCAGACAAGGGGAGCAAGGGAAGTAGATCCATTATGGCTTCTATAAAGATAAGAAGAAAATTAAAAAAAAAAAAAAAAGAAAAGGCTTTGTATGGTGAAGGTAGTGGAAAGATACTTCTTAATGATACTTAATAATAATGATGAAAAATTTTACTGGCCAGAATCTATGGTGGGGGCATTCTGATTCTTAATTCAATTCTCAAGGATCTTATTTTTAGTAATTTTAAATCTGGCCAAGAAAGTAGAAAATCATTAGCTCTAATATGAGCTCTAGATAATTAAAGAAATTGAGCTTTTTTTTTTTTTTTTTTTTTTTTTTTTTTTTAAACATGACTATTGTCTAGTAAGCAGTGGGCTGGATGCTGTGGTTATAGAGACAGAAAGGAAAAGTGAAGCCAGAGCAAAATAAACAGCTTGACAGAGATGAATTGGAAATCAAAGTGAAGCTAAAAATTAGGATTAGGGGGAGTGAGGCACAGAAAGAGAAGGAGGAATGTTAGAATTCTTGATCTTGGAATCTTGGATCTTGTTCTAAAGAATACTTAGAGATAATGGTGAGATGAAAGACATGGTTATCATGTCATCATTATTTTTATCACTGAGGTAGAGTGAACACATAGACCTTGAGGTTTTAAAAGTTTAACTCCAGGATCAATATATATATAGATATATAGTTATGGATATAGATATAGATTTTCCAAGAAAAAGCACAAGGTTTGGGGTGGAAAAGAAGGATATTTGCAGATAAATGGCATAGTGTTTAAAATGTTGGATTTAGAATTGGGAAGATATAGATCTTAATACTGATTCAGAAACTTAGTTATATTACTATGGACAAATCACTTAACCTTTTTTCCTTATCTGTAAATTGAGGACAATAATAGTGACTGCTATGGAGGATTGCTATGGAGATCAACTGAGATTACATATATAAAATGCTTCTGCTTCGCAATCCTTAAAGTGTTATATAAATGCTAATTGTTATTATTATGATTATAATACTTCTTGAAAAACAAGAGATAATGACCTGGGAGTGCATAAATGATAGCTGCAAGGATATGCATATGGTGATTGATAATGCTTAGTTAGGACTTAGTATTTCAGGCAAAGAAGACAAGGTTATATCAGTTTCTTTCATCACCTCTTTGGTGAGGAAACAAATTGCAAACTATACAAGGTTAAGTCATTATAAAAAAGGGATGGATGCAGCGGATTCAGCTTTAAGAACTCATAAAAAAAAAAAAAAACAGAAAATGAATCGAATGAATTGTGCATGACAATCTAAATAACAAAACAGAAAAACCAAATTGTTAAATTTTTGAGGACTATAGCCATGGCTTATTCATCTGCATCAACACCCACAACAACTAACACTTTGTACATGTAGGATAATTTAATAAAAGAAAAATGAAAGAAGGTGTCACAAAGAAAACCCATAAAGGAAAAGATAAGTAATTAATATCAAGTTATAGTGGAGCAATATGAGAAGATAAATAGAACCAAATTTTGAGATTAATAAGAAA
This sequence comes from Sminthopsis crassicaudata, assembly GCF_048593235.1. NCBI lineage: Eukaryota > Metazoa > Chordata > Mammalia > Dasyuromorphia > Dasyuridae > Sminthopsis > Sminthopsis crassicaudata. Next base: position 531,230,554 of record NC_133619.1, on the reverse strand, counting down.
GAAAACCAATAAGAAAATAGTGGGGGAAAATAGAGGAAAGACTTGGTTCAGAAAGTCCGGATGTGTCTGAGATCTGGAGTGAAAAGGTTGGTGGAAAGAATGTAGAAAAATCATTGGTGAGGGGAAATGTCACAGAGGACAACTTTGCCAGTATATTTGCCAAAACAGGACTGACATTTTCTTAGACATCTCATTTCTCATCTAGCTATACTCATTCTGGACTTGTTTAACTTCTCTATATCCTCTATCCTCTAGGAAGCTTGTCATTGAAAATTTCATTATTTTCTAAGATCTAATTGGCCTTGTTATGTAGAGGGCTGAAACTCTGAATCAGGCAAGAGAGCACTTAAGGCTACCTATTCCATGTGAGACAATGGCTTTATTAGCATATATTTCAACGATGGCTCTCCTCATCATTGATGCTTGCTGAATGTTTGATAGTAAGATAATTGTAGGCAAGGATTAGAGTGTGGAGGGAGAGCAGTGAGAGTCACTTGGAGATCGGATGAAGAAGAGAGAGGCTGGAGACTCTGGGCTCCAGAATCCAGGATACATCTTTGGCAAGCCGCATGGCAACTTGCCTGCCTCCTTCACTTCTCCCACTAAAGACCAAGGATTTTGATTTATCCTGACTCTGTCTAAACCTGAGGCACTCCAGGGAACTAGCCCATATTTTACATTGTTACTCACACCTCATCAACACACTTGGCCTTTCTGCTTGGAAGATAAATATATGAATTCCACTTAAGGAGAGAAACTATGATTGACATTTTCTTAGTTATCTCCTCATTTCTAATCTAATTTTAGATTCTTTGACTTCTTCACCATGCCCTCATCCATCTAGTTACATATTCTCCTTCCCTCCCTCCTGACTTTGATTTATTTTATTTTATATTTTTCCTCAGTTACAATCAAAACAATTTATTACATTTGTTTTTAAGGCTTTGGGATTTTATATTCTCTTCCTTATCCCACCCACAATTAAGAAACCATATGTAAAGTCAAGTTGTGAAAGAAAACAGATATGCCAGCCTAATGAAAATGAAAACTCTCAAGAAAAATTAAGAGAGAAAGAGAGAGAGAGAGAGAGAGACGAGAGAAGAGAGCAGAGGAGAGAGAAGAGAGAGAGAAGAGAGAGAAGAGAGAGAGAGCGAGGAGAGAGAGAGAGAGAGAGGAGAGAGAGAGAGAGAGAGAGAAGAGAGAGAGAGGGAGAGGGAGAGGGAGAGAGGGAGAGAGAGAGAGAGAGAGAGAGGAGAGAGAGAGAGAGACGAGAGAGAGAGAGAGAGAGAGAGAGAGATGCTTTAATCTGTAGACACAATCAACTCCTTCTCTGGGAATGGATAGGATTTTTCATCATAAGTCCTTCAGAGTAGTGATGGATGATTGTACTACTGAGAATAGCAAAGTCATTTATAGCTCTGATTTCCATAGCTTTCTTTTCTATGCTAGTTTCTCCCTTTGATAAATTCCATGAGGTCAAGAACTGTCTTTGTTGTTGTATATCCAGAGTGGAACACATAGTAGGCATTTAATAAATGTTTATTGACTCCTGACAACTGACTACTTCATTAGAGTCATTAGATGACCTATTATAGGAAGAGAAATACATTTTTGAAATAGTGACATAGACAGACCTTAGGAATGTAAAGAAAAAAACATCTGTCAAAAGAGTGAGTTCAAAGGAAGTCCACCATCCCAAAGAAAAAAATAAAATTTATTTCAATCTAGATAGATATGATATAAAGCCTATGAGCACAAACATCTAATATATATATGGCACTGAATACTTTTATAGCATAGTGGGAAAAGGACCAGACCTAATGAGACTTTGTTTCAAATTCTGAGCACAGTGCTTATTAGTTATCCATCCTTAAGAAATTATTTGTTGTTTCTGAACCTTAGTTTATTCATCTCTAAGAAGATAATAGTAATACTTACACTGCCTGTGGTTTCAGAGTTATTTAAAGGAAATAAAGAGACTGGCACGAGATTTCATTTTCATAGGAAATTCTCAATGAGAAAATTCTCTCTGCTGATGCAATCTCACACCTTCCTAACAAATTGAAATTTTAATGAGTTGCCTAGATTAGAGACTTGGCATTGAGTGATTTATTCAGGGCCATGTAGTTAGTATCAGAGGAGGGATATAGACTCAGGTCTTTTTTTTTTTTTTTTTTTCTTTTTCTCTAAAACTAACTTTCTTTTTGGGTTCTTGTAGAATTTGTGAGCAAGGAACAGTGTAAATAAATATGATCTATTATTAAGAATGTAGAAATCAATAGATGCAAATAATAGAGCCCTAGAGGAAAAAAAGATGAAAAAAATGACAAAGGAAATAATTAAAGTGTGTGTTTGTTTTTTAAGGATTGGGATTTACTGGAGTATTGGTAGATTTTTATCTTTTTGCTTCTTGGTGAGTAATACCAGCATGTCATTTCAAATGCTTTAAAATGAGATATCTCTGTTATATATTTTGAGCTGTAATGCAATCCTTTTAAACATGTTATATTCCATTTTTCTTTAGATTTTATGAAAATAAGATAAATTATAAGAGGATATTATGAGAACAGATTGAAGATCAGAAGAGATCTCTCTGAAATAGACATGTCAAACATGTGGCCCATTTGTGACAATAAGGCCAGTGACACGCCCTAAATTATAGCCTGAAGCAGATGAAAATATAATTGGTAACTATTTAACAAAACAAATAAACATACAATAAAGCAATAATATTAGCATGTGGTTTTCTAAGTCAGTAAACAGCCAATAGGGATCTTTATGTAGGTTTTAATGGCCTTGTTTCTATTTGAGTTTGACATGGCTATTCTAGAAAGATCCTTCTAAAAGATAGGATCAATTTTACCCAGTCAAAGAGGAATTGAAATTGAGAGATGGACTTTTTTCATTACTGTAATTGCTTCAAAGTAAAATGGAGAAACAACCAGTAGAACTATCAGGCCTCTGAGGGCAACCTTAGCAGTGCCTCCTTCCTTTACAGAGTTTCTCCAGAGCTGTCTAAGCCAGCTGCTCTCCCCTGGGCTTTCTTTGGCATGGCCCTGGATAAACAAATTGTTTCTAAATAGGAAACATAATATTAAGATCAAAAGAATAAAGTTTAGTAGAAATTGCCCATCCCTCCCTTGTGGCTACTTGGGCTTCTCTTTAGACAGCAACTTGGCTTCTATCAGGAAATCTGCTGTAACTTCCTTCTTGTGCCAAACCAACACAAATCTTTTAACTGGCATAAGCTTTTAAGCAAGACCAACTGAGGGAGAAGGCCTCTGATGAATAGTTTCAGGCATGGTTGAGTGATAGCATGAAAACTAGAAAGATACTCATGTAGAAAAGGAAATATCAAAACTTTTCTTTAAAGGAAATTTTTAAAAAAAGCTTTATTACTGTCTTTTACTTTGATGTTAAAGTCTTTTCTGGAAAGGCTCCATCTCTATCCCTATCCCCAATCCTGATCTCCATCCTTTGGCAGGCTGAACCTTAGAATAAAGGGAAAAAAATCCAATATAATAAACATAAGATAATTTGTTTATGCATTCTTGGGCCAACAAAAGCCCATTTGTGGAAAATAATTGACTTGAAGACTCCTGAAAAAATTCCATAAAGCAAAATATGCTAGTATACAATATTCTGTACTATTAATTCATGATATCTCTGTCATACAGGGAGCTTTATTTCATTATCTGTTCTCAGACTCCATTATTGGCTTGAGTTATTCAGGTTTGGCTTCTTAATAATAATCCTTTTTATATGCCTCATGGTAGTCATTTATTCTTTTGATTCTCCTTATTTGACACTGTATCAGTTTATATAGACTTCCCACACTTCCCTGAAGTGTTTATGTTTTTTACTACTTGATAAAATTATATGCATATATCATAAATTATCCATTCATTCTGCAAATAATGCAAATCAAATTTGTTTCCAAAACATTGTTGCCACAAAGAATGTTATGACATTTGCATAAATAGGAACTATGACTCTTTTTTGACCTCTATAATATATGACCATTTGTGACAGAGAATTAAGATTTTCATTACACTTCTTGCACAATTCTAAACTGATGTCTAGAATTGTTATACCCACTTACAGCTCTACCACCAGGGTATTTGTATGCCTGTCATCCCACAGCCTGTCTATATTAATTATTCATGTTTTTGTTCTTTGCTAATTGGCTAAGTGTCAGATGAAACTTTAATTGTGATTTGCTTCTTTCTTACCCATAATGGTTAGGAGAATGTTTTCATATTGTTACTATAATTCTTTGGAAAAGTGTTCATATTCTTTAACCACTTCTCTAGTAAGAATGACACTTTATATCTTGGATACCAAACATTTATGAATGATATTTAATGCATTTTTTGTTCTCAAATGAGAGCAATATTCTGTATTATCTATCCCACTATACTATCAATTTTGATTAATCAATAAACAAAAGAATGTTAAATCCATTTCAATAGCAATGAATTATTAAGAAATTAAAAGTATGATTTTGTGTTTCTATATATAATGTAATAAGAATGGGGTGAGCCAGGTTTTTATTTTAAATTTAAAATATTCAAACTCACAGCATCACCGAGAAAGAAACAAAAAAAGCAATGAAATCAATAGTCTCAGGAGCAAAAGAGATAAGGGAAAAAATCAGGTTTTAGAGGCAGCTAGATGACATTTCATAAGTTCAAATCTGGCCTGAGACACTTACTAGCTGTGTGTCCCCAGGCAAGTCACTTAACTCAGTTTACTTCAGATAGCTTATCTGTAAAAAGAGCTGGAGAAGGGGTGGAGCTAAGATGATTGAGAGTAGACAAGTCTTTATCTGAGCTCTTCTTGCTCAAATTTCTCAAATCAACACCAGATTAAACCTCTAAATTAGTTTTGGAGTGACATAATCTACAAATATTTGGAGTGGTACAAATTTCCAGCAGAAGATATTTTGGAAGAACTTTAGAAAAGGTCTGTTTCAATTGGGCATGGGGGGAAGGGAGAGGCAGCCAAGCTCAGGCACAATGCAGGGACCCAGAGTGTTGTGGCTTCCATGCCAGGGAATCTATCAGGATGCTCTTAGCCAAAATGCATCAACATTTCTTACTTTGTCTTGATTAGAAGTCAGTGGATCAGCAGATTAGCTATGAGACACCCAATGAAAATATAAAAGACTAACAATGAACCTCTGAATCCCAGAATAATATGGGACTTAGCCACCCATACCAGAAGGAAGTTAGCAGCACCAGCCCAGGACAGTGTAAAGTTGTTGTCACCTGTAGATGAAGCTTGGATCAATCTCCCCTTTGTTCTAAAAGCAGAACTCAACCTTTAGAAAATGAGCAAAAGAACAAAAAGAATTCTGACCCTAGATAACTTTTATAAAGACAGAGAACAGACCTCAAACTCTGAGGACACTAAAGTCAAATTGTGTCCAGATGAAGCCCTAAAGGATGATATGAGTTGGTTCCCATCTCATAATGCTTTCTTGGAAGAATTCAAAAAATATTTTAAAAGAGAGTTAGAAGAAAAATGGGGAAAGAAAATGAGAACTTTTCAAGAGACTTTGAAAAGGGAAACAGAAATTATCTGAAGAAAACTCCTTAAAAATAGATTTAGTGAAATGGGAAAATATATAACTCCTTACAAAATAAATTTGAAAAAGAAACCAATTCATTGAAAGAAAAAGAATGGAAAAAAATCCATTGAACAAAATGCCTCATTTAAAACTTCAATTGGCCAAATGAAAAAGGTGATAAAAAAGAAACTGAAGAAAATAATTCACTAAAAATCAAAAGTAAACAAATGGATATGAATGATTCAATGAGACTTCAAGAATCAAACAAACCCCCCCTCCCCAAAATTAAAAAAAAAATAGAAGAAAATGTAAAATACCTCATTGAAAAAACAACTGACCTGGAAAACAGATCTAGGAAAGACAATCTAAGAATCATTGAACTATCTGAAAATCACAATAAAAAAGAGCCTAGAAATCATCTTTCAGAAAATCATCAAGGAAAACTTCTTGGATCCTAGGTATCCTAGGTATTTGCCAGAAGGTAAAATAGCCATTGACATAATTCACCATTCAGCTCTTGAAAGAGATGCCAAAATGAAAACTTCAAGGAACATTGTAGCTAAATTTCAGAATTATTAGATCAAGGAGAAACTATTGCAGGCAACCAGAAAGAAACAATGAAAATATCTAGGAGTCACAACCAGGATAACTCAGGATCTAGTAACTTCCACTTTAAAGGATTGAAGATCCTGGAATATGATATTCTGAAAGGCAAAGGAACTTGGATTGCAGCCTAGAATCAATTACCCAGAAAAATTAAGCATTATCTTTCAAGGGAAAAGATGGATATCCAATGAAACAGGTGAATTTCATTTATTTCTGATGAAAAGATCAGAGCTGAACAGAAAATTTGATCTTCAAATACAGAACTCAAGAGAAACATAACAAGCTAAAAAGGAAAGAAAAAATTTACTTTCTTTTAAGAGTTAAAAAGCTTATATCTCATTATGGGAAGATGATATGTTTAATTTCAAATATGTATCTTTATTATGGGTATACTTAGAGGGTGCAAGTATAATTTGATTTTATTGTGATGATATAAAAAATAAATCAGAGGAGGAAAGGGGATTCTACTGGAAGAAGAGGAAAATGGAGTTAAAATGAAGTAAATTATATCTCATGAAGAAGCAAAAAAGACCTAATACAATTGAGGGAAAGAAGGGAGGTAGATGAATATTTTGTGAATCTTACTTTCATTGGATTTGGCTCAGGGAGAGAATATCACACATATTTAGCATCACAGAGAAACTTGTCTCACCCTATAGTGAAGTAGGAGGGGAATGAGGAAAAGAAAGAAGGAGGCTAATAGAAGGAAGAACAGAAATAGAAAGGGAAAGGTATAAGAAAAGGTCAAGGACTGTAAAAGGAGAGGGATATTTGAGGGAGATGTTAGAAGCAAAATATTGGGGAGGAGAGAAAGGGGGGAAAAGAAAGAGAAAAGTATAATTTCAGGAAAACAAGATGGTGGGAAATATAGAATTAGTAATTTTTTTTTTTTTTTTTTTTTTTTTTTTTTTTTTTTTTTTTTTTTTGTTTTGCCACTGGATTTTTTTTTTTTTTTTTTTTTTTTTTATTATATATATATTTTATAATATTATCCCTTGTATTCATTTTTCCAAATTGCCCCCCCTCCCTCTATTCCCTCCCCCCGACGACAGGCAATACCAAACATTTTACATGTGTTACAATATAGTCTAAGTACAATACATGTGTGTGAATATCATTTTCTTGTTGCACAATAAACATTAGATTCCGAAGGTACATGCAACCTGGGCAGACAGATATTAGTGCTAACAATTTACATTCGCTTCCCAGTGTTCCTTCTCTGGGTATAGTTATTTCTGTCCATCATTGATCAACTGGAAGTGAGTTGGATCTTCTTTATGTTGAAGATTTCCACTTCCATCAGAATACATCCTCATACAGTATTGTTGTTGAAGTGTACAGTGATCTTCTGGTTCTGCTCATTTCACTCAGCATCAGTTGACCTAAGTCTCTCCAGGCCTCTCTGTATTCCTCCTGCTGGTCATTTCTTACAGAGCAATAATATTCCATAATCTTCATATACCACAATTTACCCAACCATTCTCCAACTGATGGACATCCATTCATCTTCCAGTTTCTAGCTACAACAAAAAGAGCTGCCACAAACATTTTGGCACATATATGTCTCTTTCCACTCTTTAGTATTTCTTTGGGATATAATCCCAGTAGTAGCGCTGCTGGGTCAAAGGGTATGCACAGTTTGATAACTTTTTGGGCATAATTCCAGATTGCTCTCCAGAATGGCTGGATTCTTTCACAACTCCACCAGCAATGTATCAGTGTCCCAATTTCCCCACATCCCCTCCAACATTTGTCATTATTTGTTCCTGTCATCTTAGCCAATCTGACAGGTGTGTAGTGGTATCTCAGAGTGGTCTTAATTTGCATTTCTCTGATCAGTAGCGATTTGGAACACTCTTTCATGTGAGTGGATATAGTTTCAATTTCTTCCTCTGAGAATTGTCTGTTCATATCCTTTGACCATTTATCAATTGGAGAATGGTTCGGTTTCTTATAAATTATGGTCAGTTCTCTATATATTTTGGAAATGAGACCTTTGTCAGAACCTTTGTTTTTAAAAATATTTTCCCAATTTGTTACTTCCCTTCTAATCTTGTTTGCATTAGTATTATTTGTACAGAAACTTTTTAGTTTAATGTAATCAAAATCTTCTATTTTGTGATCAATAATGATCTCTAGTTCTCCTCTGGTCATAAATTCCTTCCTCCTCCACAAGTCTGAGAGGTAGATTATCCTCTGTTCCTCTAATCTATTTATTATCTCCCTCTTTATGCCTAAATCATGGACCCATTTTGATCTTATCTTGGTATATGGTGTTAAGTGTGGATCCATATCTAATTTCTGCCATACTAATTTCCAGTTTTCCCAACAGTTTTTTCCGAATAATGAATTTTTATCCCTAATGTTGGAATCTTTGGGTTTGTCAAAGATTAGATTGCTATAGATGTACCCTTTTTTGTCCTTTGTATCTAATCTGTTCCACTGATCTACCGGTCTATTTCTTAGCCAATACCAAATGGTTTTGGTGACTGCTGCTATATAATATAGCTTTAGATCAGGTACACTTAGACCACCTTCCTCTGAGTTTTTTTTCATTAGTTCCCTTGCAATTCTTGACCTTTTATTCTTCCATATGAATTTTGTTGTTATTTTTTCTAGGTCATTAAAATAGTTTCTTGGGAGTCTGATTGGTATAGCACTAAATAAATAGATTAGTTTGGGGAGTATTGTCATCTTTATTATATTCGCTCGGCCTATCCAAGAGCACTGAATGTCTTTCCAATTATTTAAATCTGATTTTATTTTTGTGGCAAGTGTTTTGTAATTTTTTTCATATAATTCCTGACTTTTCTTTGGTAGATGGATTCCCAAATATTTTATACTCTCAACATTTGTTTGGAATGGAATTTCTCTTTGTATCTCTTGCTGTTGCATTTTGTTAGTGATATATAAAAATGCCGAGGATTTATGTGGATTTATTTTGTATCCTGCCACTTTGCTGAAATTTTGAATTATTTCTAGTAGCTTTTTAGCAGAGTCTTTGGGGTTCTCTAAGTATACCATCATGTCATCTGCAAAAAGTGATAGTTTAATTTCCTCATTTCCTACTCTAATTCCTTGAATCTCTTTCTCGGCTCTTATTGCCGAGGCTAGCGTTTCTAGTACTATATTGAATAGTAATGGTGATAGTGGGCAACCTTGTTTCACTCCTGATCTTACTGGGAAAGGTTGCAGTTTATTTCTATTGCATATTATGCTTACTGACGGTCTTAAATATATACTCCTGATTATTCTAAGGAATAATCCATTTATTCCTATACTCTCAAGAGTTTTTAGTAGGAATGGATGTTGGATTTTGTCAAATGCTTTTTCTGCATCTATTGAGATGATCATATGGTTCTTATTAATTTGATTATTAATATGGTCAATTATATTAATAGTTTTCCTAATATTAAACCAGCCCTGCATTCCTGGAATAAATCCTACTTGATCATAGTGTATTATCCTGGAGATGATTTTCTGAAGTCTTTTTGCTAATATCTTATTTAAGATTTTAGCATCAATATTCATTAAGGAGATTGGTCTATAATTTTCTTTCTCAGTTTTCGATCTACCAGGTTTAGGTATCAGTACCATGTCTGTGTCATAAAAGGAATTTGGTAGGACTCCTTCATCCCCTATTTTTTCAAATAATTTATATAACATTGGGGCTAATTGTTCTTTAAATGTTTGGTAGAATTCACATGTGAATCCATCTGGCCCTGGGGATTTTTTCCTGGGGAGTTGATTAATAGCTTGTTCTATTTCTTTTTCTGAAATGGGACTATTTAAGCAATTTATCTCCTCCTCTGTTAATCTAGGGAGCCTATATTTTTGGAGGAAGTCATCCATTTCACTTAAGTTATCAAATTTATTGGCATAAAGTTGGGCAAAGTAACTCCTTATTATTTCTCTAATTTCCTCTTCATTGGTGGAAAGATCCCCCTTTTCATTTGTAAGACTATCAATTTGATTTTCCTCTTTCTTTTTTTTGATCAAATTTACCAGAGGTTTATCTATTTTATTGGCTTTTTCATAAAACCAACTCTTGGTTTTATTTATTAATTCAATAGTTTTTTTACTTTCAATTTTATTGATTTCTCCTTTTAATTTTTGTATTTCGAGTTTAATTTTTGGTTGGGGGTTTACAATTTGGTCTTTTTCTAGCCTTTTAAGTTGTAAGCCCAATTCGTTAATCTTCTCTTTCTCAATTTTCTTCAAATAAGCCTCTAAAGATATAAAATTTCCCCTTATTACTGCTTTAGCTGCATCCCAAAGATTTTGATATGATGTCTCATCATTATCATTATCTTGGGTGAAATTGTTAATTGTTTCTATAATTTGCTCTTTCACCCAGTCATTCTTTAAGATGAGATTATTCAGTTTCCAATTACTTTTTGGTCTATTTACCCCTAACTTTTTACTGAATGTAGCTTTTATTGCATTGTGATCTGAGAAGAAGGCATTTATTATTTCTGCCTTCCTACATTTAATTTTGAGATCTTTATGTCCTAGTATATGGTCAATTTTTGTATAGGATCCATGAACTGCTGAGAAGAAAGTATATTCCTTCCTATTGCCATTCAGTTTTCTCCAAAGGTCTATCATACCTAGTTTTTCTAATGTTCTATTTACTTTTTTAATTTCTTTCTTGTTTGTTTTGTGGTTTGATTTGTCTAAATCTGAGAGTGCAAGGTTGAGATCTCCCACTATTATAGTTTTACTGTCTATTTCTTCTTGCAGTTCTCCTAACTTTTCCTTTAGAAAGTTAGATGCTATACCACTTGGTGCATATATGTTTATTATTGATATGGCTTCATTATTTATGCTACCTTTCAGCAGGATATAGTTTCCTTCCTTATCTTTTTTAACAAGATCTACTTCTGCTTTTGCTTGATCTGAGATAAGGATAGCTACCCCTGCTTTTTTGGCTTTACCTGAAGCATAATAGGCTCTGTTCCAACCTTTTACCTTTACTCTGTATGTATCTCCCTGCTTTAAGTGTGTTTCCTGTAGGCAACATATTGTAGGGTTCTGCTTTTTGATCCAATCTACTATCCGTCTCCGTTTGATGGGATCGTTCATCCCATTTACATTTACAGTTAAAATTACTAATTCTGTATTTCCTGCCATCGTATTATCCCCAGCTTATGCTTTTTTCCCTTGACCCCCCTGATCCCCCTCCCCGATATTTAATTTACAGACCCCCCTTGTGACGCGCAACCCTCCCTCTTTTTTTTTTGGATCCCTCCCCCCTCCCTCCAAGTCCCTTCACTTATTCTCCTTTTCCTTTTCCCTTTTCCTCTCCCCCCTTTTAATGAGGTGAGAGAAAATTCTCTGAAAAACAAATATGTTAATTATTTACTCTTTGAGCCTCTTCTGATGAGAGTAAGATTCACACAATGATTCTCCCCCTCACTAAGTTCCCTCAGATATGGTGTATTTTCTATGTCTCTTCCTGGGATGTAGTTTCCCTCTTTTTATCACTCCTTCCCCTTTTTCTGAACCGACCTCCTTCCCTTTACCACACCCCCCTTTTTTTCTTTTATATCAGTAAAATCAAATTATCCTTGAGTATTTTTTATATACTCACAACAGAGTTACAGTTCTCAAGGGTTCTGTGTACCTTTTTCTGTTTCTCTTCAGTCTTGTGGATGTAGATCAAATTTTTTGTTTAAGTCTGGTTTTTTTCTTAGAAACATATAGAATTCCTCTGTTTCATTGAATGACCATCTTCTTCCATGGAAAAAGATGCTAAACTTAGCTGGGTAGTTCATTCTTGGTTGTAGTCCTTGATCTTTTGCCTTACGGAATATCAGGTTCCAGGCCCTTCTATCTTTTAATGTGGAGGCAGCCAGATCTTGGGTGACCCTTATTGTGGCACCTTGGTATTTAAATTGTTTTTTTCTAGCTGCTTGCAGGATTTTCTCCTTTGTGTGGTAATTCTGCAGCTTAGCCACAATATTCCGTGGTGTTCTTTTTTTAGGGTCTATTTCAGAAGGAGTTCGATGAATTCTTTCCACATCTACTTTCCCTTCTGTTTCTATTATCTCTGGACAGTTCTCTTTGATAATTTCCTGTAAAATAGAATCTAGGCTCTTTTTTTGGTCATAGTTTTCGGGAAGTCCAATAATCCGCAGATTATCTCTCCTAGATCTATTTTCCAGGTCTATAGATTTTCCCAGTAAGTATTTGACGTTGTTCTCCAGCTTCTCATTTTTTTTGTTTTGTTTGACTGATTCTTGGGTTCTCTGTGAATCATTCATTTCTATTTGTTCCATCCTGACTTTTAAGGAGTTATTTTCTTCTTTCACAGTTTTTAGTTCTTTTTGTAAATGCCCAATTTCGTTTTTAAATGAGTTATTTTGCTCTATTGAATTTTTTTCCATTTCCCTAATTTTTTTTTTTTGAGAATTATTTTCTTTTTCCAATTCAGAAATTCTATTTTCTTGAGACTTTTTTATCTTTTCCAATTCAGAAATCCTACTTTCCTGTGTTTTTTTAACCTTTTCTAATTCACTAATTTTGTTTCCCTGCATCTCCTGTGAATTCTTTATTTTTTCCAACTCCAATTTCAGGACATTGTTATTCTCTATCATAACTTCTCTTTCTTTTCCCCATTTTTCTTCGATCTCCCTCAATTTCTTAAGAGCTTCTTCTAGGAGAGAGTTATGTGATGGGGGGCAGGAATCGTTCCCCTTTAGGTTGTTATCTTCTGAATCTTTGCTGTTAACTTCCTCGGGGTTGGACACCCGCTCTTTCTCTGTATAGAAGGAATCTATAGTTTTTCTAGCTTTTTTGCTCATACTTAAAAAATTCTTTTGGGGTCTGTCCCTGGGGTAGGAAATTATTTACTTCTTTACCAGCTTCCTCCCAGACTGGATGGATGCAGCGGCCCCTGCGCCCGCGCTAAGATAGAGCTCTGGGAGAGAGTTCCCCACCCCCTCCCTGGAAGCGCCTCAGAGGTGATTAGCACTGCTGTGCTTCGAGGGCGTAGAATAGTGAAGACTGCAGGAAGCCCAGGCTATGTGTCCGGGTGGGGAGTGGACGTCTGCAGCAGGTGACGTAAGAAGCCCCTGCGCTCAAACTGGAAGTGTCTGCCAGAAACCACGGTCCCTAGTTCAAAGGTTCCGCTTCTCTGGGACTTCCTGGAGCTGAGTTCCACTCCCTCCAGCTAAGCTAGGCAGTGTGTATTGCCTTGGGCCGTATCCACCCACTTGTCAGTCTCTTAACTATTCTCAGGAGGGAGGTGAGGCCACACCCCCTGGTGCCGATTCTCTGCTGAGTCACCCCCAGGGTGTGGGGGGGGGGAAATCTAATCTGAGTTTTAAAATATTTTGGCTTTCTCTTCTGAACTGCTAAATAATTAGCAGAGAAGAGCCAACAGCCTGTGCCAGATTCCTTTACCTCAGTGGCTTCTCTGATCCCAGAGCCCCTCCCAGCGCAATGGGCGCAGTGTGCCCCTACCCCACCGTCTGTGCTGGTCTCTTATTCCTCCCCTGAGAACTGACCTTTCCTGTTGAAACTCCAGATTCTCTTCAGCTGGTAAGTCGTGCTTCCAGTCCTTGTGGTATCTATCAGTCCTGAGCTAATTTTGAGACTTAATTTATCTAATTGGTTGTGAGGGAGTGAGGACGTTCACTGAGTCGTGTGTTTCTTCTCCGCCATCTTGGCTCCGCCTCCGAATTAGTAATTTTAAATGTGAATGTGAATGTGATGAACTCTTTGATAAAATGGAAATAGATAGCAGAATGGATTAAAAGCTAGAATCCTACATTATATTGTTTACAAGAAACCCATTTGAAACAGAATAATACATAAAGAGTAAAGGTAAAAGGCTGGAGCAGAATCTATTATGCTTCAGATAAAGTAAAAAGAGAGCAGGGGTAGTAAACCTCATCTCAGATCAAGCAAAAACAAAAATAGATATAGTTAAATGAGATAAGGAAGGAACTATATTTTGCTAAAGGGTACCATAGATAATGAATAATATTGGTTTTATTAAACATATATGCACCAAGTGGGATAGCATCCACTGGAAGAGAAGTTAAGAGAGCTGCAAGAAGAATTAAACAGCAAAACTGTATTAGTTGAGGATCTCAAACTTGCTGTCTCAGAACTAGATAACTCAAAACACAAAATGAATAAAAAAATAAGTTAAGTGTGAAGTCCGGCTTAGTACCCTGGATGCCTTAGAATCAGGATAAGCAAAAGTCCTTGGTCTTTAGAGGGAGAAGTAAAGGAGATGGATGAAACTCTATGAGCTCTCCACAACTTCCCTTTTCTTGTTCTCTGCAACAGTGACTCTAATCCCTCCTATAATTATCTGTATACACCAAAAAAGATCAAGCTAGCACAGAATAGTGGGAAGAGCCATTTTCCAAGCATATGCTAATAGAATGTTGTTCAATAGGTAATTAGCATTTAGTGCTCAGTTGTCTGACTCCAGTGCACCTATTCAGAGTTTCAGCCCTTTACATTAAGAAAGTAGATGAATTCTAAAAACATCAAATGTGATATCCTTTGCAGAAAACTGAATAGAGACAAAAAGAAATATACTTTTTCTTCAACAATACATGGAATCTATACAAATATTGACCATGTATTAAGGTGTAGAAACCTCAAAATCAAATGCAGAAAGGGAAAAGTAGTAGAGGCATCTTTTTTACCTCATAATGCAATAAAAGTTACATGTAATAAAAGGCAAGAGGAAAATAGACCAAAATTAATTGGAGAATATAATATAATAATCTAAATAATCTAATCCTAAAGAATTAGTGGGTGAAACAACAAGTTATAGACACAATTGATAATTTTATCCAAGAGAATGACAATAATGAGACAAAACAAAATTTATGGGATGCAGCCAAAGCAGTTCTTGAATAAGTTTTATATCTCTAGATGGTTCCTTGCATAAAAGAGAGAAAAAGAAGATATGTGATTTGAGTATGCAACTAAAAATCTGGAAAAAGAAAAAATAAAAACCTCTAGTTAAATACCAAATTTGAAATTCTGTAAAGAAAGGGGAGATTAATAAAACTGAAAGTAAGAAAACTATTGAATTAATAAACAAAACTAAGAGTTGATTTTATGAAAAAATCAATAAAATAAACTTTTAAGTTAACTTGATTTAGAAAAAGAAAGAAAAAAATCAAATTATTAGTCTTGAAAATTAAAAGGGAGAACTCTCCCTGAATGAAGAACAAATTAGAGCAATAATTAGGAGTTATTTTGCCAAAATATGCCAATAAATCTGATCATCTAAGTGAAATAGAGGAATAGTTACAAAGATATAGATTGCCCAGATTAAGACAAGAAGAAATAAATTACTTAAATAGTCCTATTTTAGAAAAAAAAATGGGGGCAGCTAGGTGGTGCAGTGGATAGAGCACCAGCCTTGAATTCAGGAGGACTGGAGTTCAAATCTGGTCTCAGACACTTAACACTTCCTGGCTGTGTGACCCTGGGCAAGTCACTTCAGGGAAAAAAAAAAAAAAAAGAAATTGAACAAACTGTTAATCAACTCCTTAAGAAAAAATCTCCAGGGCCAAATGGATTTACATATGAATTCTACCAAACATTTAAAAAAATTAATTCCAATACTATGCAAATTATTTGGAAAAATAGGGAAAGAAGAACTCCTACCAAATTCTTTTTATGACACAAAATATGCTTCTTATACCTAAGCTGGTTAAGGTCAAAAAAGAGAAAGAAAATTATAGACCAATTTCCCTAATAAATATTGATGCAAAAATCTTAAATAAAATATTACAAAGAGATTGCAGAAAATTATCCCCAAGATAATATACCATAACCAACTAGGATTTATACAAGGAATGCAGGGCAAGTTTAATATTAGGAAAACTATTAGCATAATTGACTATATCAATAGCCAATAGATACAGAAAAAGTATCTGACAAAATCCAATACCCATTCCTATTAAAAACACTAGAGAGTATAGGAATAAATGGAGTTTTCCTTAAAATTATCAGTAGCATTTATTTAAAACCATCGGCAAGCATCATAGGCATTTGGGACAAACTAGAATTATTCCCAAAAAGGTCACAGGTGAAACAATGTTTCCCACTATCACCATTACTATTCAACATTATATTAGAAATGTTAACTTTGGTAATAGGAGAAGAAGAAGAGATTAAGGGAAGTAGAGTAGGTAATGAAGAAACCAAATTATCACTCCTTGCAGATGATATGATGGTATACCAGAGAATCAACTGTAAAACTACTAGAAACAATTCACAATTTTAGGAAAGTTGCAGGATACAAAATAAATCCATATAAATCATCAGCATTTTTATAAAGTACCAATTAAGTCCAGCAGCAAGAGATACAAAAAGAAATTCCATTTAAAATAACTGTAAATAATATAAAATATTTGAGAGTCTACCTGCCAAGGCAAAGTCAGGAACTATATGAACACAATTACAAAACACTTTCTACACAAATAAAGTCAGATCTTATCAGTTGAAAAAATATCAAGTGCTCATGGGTAGGCAGAGCTAAGATAATAAATATGAGAATACTGCCTAAATTAATTTACTTGTTAGAATAATACTAATCAAACTCCCAAAATATTATTTTACAGAGATAAAAAATAATAACAAAGTTCATCTGGAAGAAAAAAAGATCAAGAATTTAAAGAGAATTATTGAAAAAATGCAAATGAAAGTGGCCTAGCTGATCAGTACTAAAACTATATTATAAATCAGTAGTCATCAAAACCATTTGGTACTAGCTAAGAAATAAGAGTAGTTGATCAATGGAATATGTCATGTTCAGAGGACAAAAATACTCAACGACTTTAGTAATCTCATGTTTGAAAATCCCAATGACCCTAGCTTTTGGGATAAGAACTCACTATTTAACGAAAATTACTGGGAAAATAAAAAATAAGTATAGCAAAAACTAGGCATTGACCAACACCTAGCACCCTACATAATGTCCAAATGGGTTCAGGATTTATACATAAAGAGTGATTATATAAGCAAATTTAGAAGAACAGAGGATAGTTTACCTCTCAGATTTGTAAAGGAAAAAATTTGTGGTAAAATAAAAAAAAATACATTATTGAATACAAGATGGATAATTTTGATTATATTAAGTTAAAAAGGTGTTATGTAAACAAAATCAATGCAGCCAATTTCAGAAGGGAAGCAGTAAACTGGGAAAATTTTTGTATTCAGAAGTTCTGATAAAGGCCTCAATTTCTAAAATATATAGAAAATTGACTCAAATTTGTAAGAATTCAAGCCATTCTTCAATTGATGAATGGTCAAAAGATATGAAAAATTTTCAGATGAAGAAATTGAAACCATTTCTAGTCATATGAAAAAGTACTCTAAATTATTATTGAACAGAGAAGTGCAAATTAAAGACAACTCTGAGATACCACCTCATACTTTTCAGATTGGCTAAGATGACAAGAAAAGATAATGATGAATGTTGGAGTGGATGTGGGAAAACTGGGACACTAATACATTTTTGGTGCAGTTGTAAACTGATTCAACCATTATGGAGAACAATTTGGAACTATTCCCTAGGGCTACCAAACTGTGCATACCCTTTGATACAGTAGTGTCTGTACTGGGCCTGTATCCCAAAAAGTTCATATAGGAGGGAGAGGGACCCACATATACAAAAATATTTGTGGCAGTCCTTTTTGTAATAACAAGAAAATAGAAACTGAAGGATGCTCATTAGTTAGATAATGGCTGAATAAACTATATGGTATATGAATGTAATGAAATACTATTGTTCTATAAGAAATGATCAGAAATATATTTTCAAAGAAGCCTGGAGAGACTTATATGAACTGACGCTAAGTAAAATGAGTAGAACTAGAAGATCATTGTACACAGCAACAGCAAAATTATATGATGTTCAAAGACCCAGAGCATTTTCCCCTCCCAGATTCATTTACTTATTTAGATTTCTTTGGACTGATTCTTGTCCTCACTTGCTATCTAGCCTTAAATCACTGAATGGATGTGGCCTCAGTCAGACTGAAACCTGTGGATGATCTTAGTTTAAAAAAGTCACCTCTCCCATTGTATCCAGGGCCATCTCCAGTTGTATTTGACTCTGGAAGGAAAAGTGAGGCAGGTGCCCTTTCATTGCTTTCTCTGATGTAAATCCGATTCACTTATGTCATGGCATAACCTCCCTGAGGTCATGGTCCTCTTAGAAGGAATAACAAACAATGAGCAATTCACTTTAGTCTCTAAGTTAAGCCTGGGGAAGGCTCACATTCAAGGGTTTCATCCTACAAAGAAAACTGCTGAGATTAAATTCTGAGAAGACTTTGAAAATGTATATCTTTTCTACCTTTCATTTATTCTTTTCATTAAATGATTATTTATTCTTTTAGAATAGTGACCAGCACAGGATTTCTGAATGTCTCCTTCTCTGACTATTAGTCAACAAATATTTATTAAGTGCTTATTAAGTGTCTGGCACAATGCTAAGAACAGAGGATATAAATAAAAAATAAATTCAACTACAGATTCATTCTATTCACTGGGATGACATTCTAATGTCTTTTAAAGTATCACCATATTGTGATAAATTCAGAATCAAAACTTATTTTCACTGACTATATCTGAGGAAATTTCACTATTATAAGTCACATTTTTAAAGTACTTTAAGACTTTAAAATCTCTTCATAAGAACTCTAGGGAATTTGATATTGTAAGAATTAATCCTAAATTGAAAAAGAAGGAATGGAGATATAATGGTTGAACCATTCATGATTACAAAACTAATACATATTACCCTGAAGCTTTAAATCTAGATCTTCACATTATGTTCAAGGCTTTTTCATGATTATGTAGTGTTTCTGTTAGGCATCGGAGGTTCTACATAGAAATAGGAAAAAAAGGAAAATTATTTTCCTCAAGAAAATAAAAGGAAAATTTATCATTCTGATATGTTCTGAAACTTTAGGTCAATTAATATTTATTGCTCTCTTTGTATGGAACAAAGAAAGAAAAAATACAAAATAGTCCCTGCACTCAAGCAGTTTACATTCTAATAGGATGTTCAAATAAGCAGGTATATATAAGATATATATATATAGTGAAGAGGAAAAGTAAACGTAGAAAAGAAGGCTCATGGGTGCTGATAGACACTTCCTTTTCTCAGTCAGGAACCTTGCAGTTCTTTTAATTAATGATGCTCATCCTATTCTATGAACTGGTGTACCTAGGTTACTGCCAAGGTAGTTAAGTGGTATAGGATAGGGTACTGAACTTGAAGTTAGGATGAGCTGAGTTCAAATTTAGCCTTGGACATTTGCTATCTAGATGGACCTGGGCAAGTCACTTAACTCCTATCTGCATTAATTTTTTTAACTATAATATGGGGACAATAATAGTACCAAGCTCCAAGGTTAGTGAAGATCAAAGGAGCTAATAATATTTGCAAAAGTATTTAGCACAAGGCCTAGCACATAATAGATGATTAATAAATGCTTTCTTTATTCTGAAAGATTATCTCTAAAAATTAAGGTCTAAAACTACAATAATTTTGGGCAAAGTAAAAAGAAAAAAACACACACAAACAGTAAATCCTCCTCTGGAGATGCTTACATTCTACATTATGTGCTATATTTATATAACATCTATTACCTTTAGCACATTATTAATTTTTGTATCTCCTTTTATACTCAATATTATCTTACATGCAACAAACATTTAATAAATATTTGCTGTCTTTTGTGGTATGTTGAATTATGACCAACTAGGGTCATCCTGTCCAAAGTGCTAATATTGGGGAGGGGGCTGTGCCATAGTTCCCTTTCTCTGTCATGGTCACAGCATCTGGCCCTCAATGAATAATACAGAACAGCACAGGAAGAAATAATTTATCTGTTGTGGATGATTCATGTTACTCTGTCTGAGATTTAGCCATCTGGACTTTGTTATCTATAATGAATTTTTAAAAATATTAAATGTTTAAAATACTCAGTATAGTTATTCATTCCATTAATTCTGTTAATAAAAAAACCTCACCCTGACTAATGTATTAATTCTTTTGATTGGAAAAGAAAGAAATAAAGCCTTATTATAATCTTAGAAATCATATGTTTCTTGACTTTTGAAATTTAGAGGACAATTAAAAATATCCTGTCACTAGAAATTCTAAATATTCTAAATATTTACTCATTTCATTTTATACCCCAATCACCATTAAAAATATGAACATTATTATGTTACCAGGATTGCTATATGTCCATATTCATTATTGTGAAAGTATCCTAAGTTATTCTACAACTTCCTAATAATACCCCCGATCTTTTCCTCACATTTGTGATATTATTGCCTATTCATTCATTTTAATTCATAAGGAAACAGTATTAAAATAATTTTGGTATTTTATTAATTGTTTTATGAATCCTCTTGCCCTTCTATCTGTACCCAGTTCATATTTATGTCTCTGGAGATGAAAAGCATTTTTCATCTTGAATCTTTCAGAATTGTTTGGATCACTGTATTGATCAAAATAGTTAAACTGATTATTATTTCAATGTTGTTGTTACAATGTACAATGATCTTCTAGTTTTGTTCATTTTACTCTATATCAGTTCATATAGGTTTTCTCATCTTTTTTTAGGATTCATATAGGTCTTCTCAAGTTCCCTCTCATTATTTCCTATACTATTGTGGTATTCTATCAAATGATATACCATAACTTGTTCAGCCCTTTCCCAATGATGAATGTCTCTCAATTTTAAATTTTTTGCTACTACAAAAAGGGTTGCTACAAATATTTTTGTACATATAGGTCCTTTTCCTTTTTCCTTGTTGTCTGGGATACAGAGGTATTGCTAGATTAAAGGGTATGCACAATTTTATAGCCCTGTGAATATAGTTCCAATATGTTCTCCAAAATAATTGGACCACATCACAACTTAACTAGCAGTGCATTAGTGTAATGTTCTTGTAAGTTTTGTGGAGGTTTATGGACCAGCCTTCATTTCAGTTGAGTAATCACCACAAGAATAGCCAGGTGTTAAAGTCCAAGTTCTTTATTATCTCCTTCACAATCTAGTTTCTTTGCCTGCGGTCCAGGCTGGCTTTCTTAAAGGCCTTCTGGAGTCTTGCTTTTGGTGGAGAAGTGGTAGAGCCCTGCCACCATAGTGGTATGAGATGAGAATGAATCTCTCTGAGTCCCAGGGCTTGTGCTTCAGCCTCCAGCCACCACAAAGGTGGACAATGGAATGAATCTGTCTCTAGGTCCCTCTCTGGCTGAGTTTGTCCCAGTTTATATACTCTATTACAATTAAATCCATTCATCATACTAAGTATAAGCCAATAATTATATTACTAGGGAACCATTATTTGTTGTAAGATTAAGTCATACTAAATTATAGAACTATTAATCACCATGCTGAACTAGATAACCATTATCTCATCAATTCCACTGAATTAGTACCTTGTAAGAATCCTTGTTTCAAGTGCAGAGTTCTGGCCCATAACATATTAGTATCCTCATTTTCAAAATCATAACAATCATTGGTCATTTACCTTTATCTCAGGTTAGTCAATGTGATAGATATGAGGTTGTATCTGAGAGTTGTTTTAGCTTGCATTTCTTTAGTCAATAATCATGATCTTTTTTATATGATTATAAATAGCTTTGATTTCTTCTTTTGAAAAATTTCTGTTCATATCTACTATTTTATCAACTGGAAAATGGCTTGTGCTTTAAAATTTTGGCTTAGTGTTGTATATATTTGAGAAAAGTCTTTCATCAGAAAAAAATTTGCTGTAAAATTTTCCTTATTTTTCTGCTTACTTTATAATTTTGGTGTTATTTGTGTAAAATCATTTTTAATTTCATATAATCAAAATTATTCATTTTACTTTTTATATCTGGTTTGGTAATAAACTCTTCACCTACCCATAGATTTAACAAGTAAAATCTTCCAAGAGCCCTTAATTTACTTATAGTAATGTTGTCCATTTAATCTAAATATTTTCCACTCCATGTATTTTATTTTTCCAAATAAACGTAAAGGTAGTTTGCAACATTCACTTTTGTAAAACTTAGTGTTCAAAATTTTTCTTCCTCCTTTTACTTCCTCTCTCCCCAAGAGAGCAAACAATATGATATAGGTTAAATATGTACAATTCTTATAAACATATTTCCATATTTGTCATGTTATGTAAGAAAAATAAGGTCAAAAGGAAAAAACAAACAAACATAACAAAACAAACAAACAAAAAGATGAAAATGCTCCTTGAAGAAAATAACTCCTTGAAAATAAGTTTGGCAAAATGGGAAAATACTGAAGAAAACAATTTCTTAAAAACCAAATTCAATAAAATGGAAAAAGAAAATAACTCCTTGAAAAATAGAATTGGTGAAATGGAAAAAAAAAAGAACTCCTTCAAAAATAGAATTGGCAAAATGGGAAAAAATCCACTGAACACAACAATTCTTTTAAAACTACAATTGGCTAAATGCAACAGGAATTCTGTTTGTTTTATACTGTGTAGAAAATAATTCACTAAAAATAAGAATTGGACAAATGGAAGTGAATGCCTCAATGAGACATCAAGAAACAGTCAAAGAAATCCCCTCAAAAAAAGAAAAAAAAATAGAAAAAAATGTAAAATACCTCATTGGAAAAGTAACTGACTTAGAAAATAGATCCAGGAAAGACAATCTAAGAATCACTGGACTGCCTGAAAACCATGATAAAAAAAGAAAGCCCTGCTACATCAATCATCAAGGAAAACTCCTCTGATATTTTAGAATCAGAGGGTAAAATACTCATTGATAGAATTCACTGATCACCTCCTTAAAGAGACACCAAAATGAAAACAACAAATATTGTAGCTAAATTTCAGAAGTTAAGTCAGTTATCGAAGAAAGAGACAACAAAACTATATTAGTTGGGAACCTTAACCTTAACTCAAATTTATAGGAATAAAAGACATTATTCAATTGAAAAATGATCAAAGGATATTAACAGATAATTTTCAGATGAAATTAAAGCCATTTCTAATCATATGAAAAATGCTTTCACTATTGTTTAGAGAAATGCAAATTAAGACAACTCTGTGGTACCAGATTCAGTTTAATTCCAATAGATGTGTGCACAGAATGCCATTTATATCTAGAAAGAGGATTGTTGTGACCGAATGTAAGAATGCAACACAATTATTTTCACCTTTTTTTGCTGTTGTTTGCTTACTATTTTTTTTTTGTTATTTTTTCTTTTTTACCTGATTTTTCTTGTGCAGTATGGTAAATGTAAAAATATGGACAGAAC
Source organism: Sminthopsis crassicaudata (assembly GCF_048593235.1). Taxonomy (NCBI): domain Eukaryota; kingdom Metazoa; phylum Chordata; class Mammalia; order Dasyuromorphia; family Dasyuridae; genus Sminthopsis; species Sminthopsis crassicaudata. Next base: position 531,207,079 of record NC_133619.1, on the reverse strand, counting down.
TGCACAAATTTAACACATATTGGATTACTTACTGTCTAGGAAAAATATAAGAGTTTGCAAGGGTAAATGTTGAAAACTATCCTTGCATGTATTTTGAAAGTAAAAAGCTATTATGAAAAGACAAAATACTCTACCTCACTATTGGTTAGATAAATACAAATTAAAACAATTATGTGGTACCACCTCACAACTATTGGCTAAGATGATGGGAAATGATAATGATAAATGTTGGAAGGGCTATGAGAAAACTGGACTACTAAATGGTTTTTTGATGGGATTGTAAATTGATCTAACCATGTTGGAGAGCAAGTTGGAACTACTCCCATAGAGCTATGAAACCATGCAAACTCTTTAATCCAGCAGTGCCACTATTTTGCTTTGTAGACCAAAGAGATCATAAAACAGGGAAAAGGACCCATGTTTGCAAAAATGCTTATGGCAGCTTTTTTTTGTGGTAGCAAAAAATTGAAAAATGAGTGGAGGCCCATCAATTGGGAAATAAGTTATGGTATATGAAAGTAATGTAATATTAATATTTTATAAAAAAATCAGTAAATTAAATTGTTATCCCCTTTTATCAAATTAATGATTTTTTTTCCTTGTTTGATCCACTTGTTTTTTAGGATTAGATTATTTAGTCTGCAACTAATTTTTGGGAGAATTTAATTTTTTCTAATACATATAAAGATAGTTTCAGCATTTGCCTTTACAAAACGTTGTATTCCAATTTTTTTTTCTCTCTCCTCTGCCTTTCTCCTTCCTTAAGACAATAAACAATTCAATAAAGGAAAATCAATTTTAATTTATGCTTCCAATAATTAATTTAATTTTTATGGCATTTTGTCTTAAATATTATTAATATTTAATTTAGTTACATTTACTAATGTACTAATTCATTAATGCACTGATTACTAATTAATGCACATTTATTTGTGTTTTTCTTAATTTTATTGCAAAGTTTTTATGCCCTAATACATGGTCAATTTTTATAAAGGTGCAATGTACAGCTGAGTAAAAAGTATATATATTTTTTCTATTCCCATTTAATTGTTGTTGCTATTTTTTTAATAGAGGTATATCATATCTAGCTTTTTAAAAAATTCTAATCATTTCCTTATCTTCTAACCTATTTATTTTATAATTAGATTTATAAAGGAGAGGAATATTTAGTTCCAGTAAATCATTTAATTTTTAATTTAAGAATTTGACGCATATATATTTCCTATTAATATTACTTCATTGTCTATGGTACCTTTTTCACAAAATATAGTTATTCTCTCTTTTAATTAGATATATTTTGGCTTTTTTCCATTGTCTGAATGACTGCCCTATCTTTTTTTTAAACTTCATTTGAAGCAAAACAAATATTTTTGCAGCTCTGTATTTTAACTATGTGTCTTTCTTTTTTTCAGATGTGTTTCTTATAAACAGCATAGTTTTGAATTCTGGTTTCTAATTCTTTTTGCTATCCTTCTGTTTTATGGGTGAATTCATTCCCTTCATATTCACAGTTATGATTACTAACTGTATGTTTCTGCCTATCCTATCTTCATCTTTTATCTTTACATTTTGTTTTAACCTGCCATTCTTCAAAATTACATTTTGCTTTTGATCCCTGCTTTTCTGTTTGCACCTCCCTTTTTATCCCACCTCTCCTTTATTTTAACCGCTTCCTCTCTTGTTTCCCTATTGAATTAGATTGATTTCTATATCAGATGAATAAGTATATACAGTTCTGATGAGAGTTTCATATCACTTTCTCCTCCACTATAAACACTCTTTCATAAGTAACTCTTTAAAGTGAACAAATTCTCCCTGGTGATGTTTTTCTTTTCTCCCTTTTTCCAATACACTATTCTTCCTCACTCTTTCGTTTTTTTATGTATAATCTCAACATAGTTAACTCACATTCATGTCTTCTTTCTGGTAGACTCCTAACTGGCCTAAGATTGATAAAGTTCTTAGTTATTTATGTATCATCTTCCCATACAAGAATGTTAACAATTTGCCCTTAATGAGTCCCCTATAATTTCTCTTTCATGTTTATATTTTTATGCTTCTCTTGAATTTTGTTTTAGGAAGTCATATTTTGTAATGAATTCTGTTCTTTTAATCAGGAATGCTAGAAAGTCCTCTATTTCATTTTTTTCTCTGTGCCCTGGAATGGTAACCAAGAACTTTGTATAAACTATGTAGCTGCCAAGTGCTTGTTCTTGTGCCAAACATGAGCTCAGGATTTCCAGTAAAGTCTTTCTGTCAGTTATCCCCTATCATTTCTGAGCTGCTGCTATTGCAGCCAATTCCAAGACACAATTGGTGCTGCAACCACATTTCTCTAAGCTGGTCCTCACTTTGTGTCATAGATCTTTCCTTCTAACTCCTTAAATTGTCTCTGCCTGGAAAAATATCTCCTCTTGATCTTTTGTTTCCTGTGGCATTCCATAAGTAGATTTCATGCATTACTTTAAAGTTGTTTGGAAGAAAATGTTGGGTGAATTCAACTGGATTGCTACTTCTACCATCTTGACTGCACACATCTATTTATAATATTCATAAATACTTTCTTAACTGGTTTGATTGACCATTTTCATGCCTTGGGTAAATCATGCAGAAGGTATAGCAGTATGGTTTGGGGCAACAAAGTAGAAAAATGTCAGCTGACTCATTGTAAGATTGAATTTATATGGCTGTCCATATTTTAGTAGTGTTTTAAATCAGTGATATTATACTCATAGGGGCTACTACATAGAATCGAAGGATCTATGGGGATACATATTGACTTAGAAAATCACAAATTGATATTATTTTTATTTTACTATATATATATATATATATATACATATATATATATATATATATATATATATATATATATATATACATACATATATATTCAAAATTTCAAATTTCATTTTAATCTGGTTTGGGCTACACTTAGCAGAGTTACAATTTGAAGGGAACCCATAGGCAGTGTATTTGATACCTCGGCTCTAAACAATTGAAAAAATATATTTTTTCTTCCAAATGGTCATTTTTACTTATATGACAACCAAAAAAATGTAAGAACATGAGTTTTATTCTGTTTTATTCTGTAGGGCATCTCAGCTCATACTCTTACTGGTGAAATGTTAAGAGATCTAAACAATTTTTTCTGTCATATTAGATATATAGCACATGAACTATTTTGAGAAAAAGAAAGATCAAAGTCCCAAATGATAAGGATTAGAGAGATTGTATTCTGTTTTGATAGAGAGAATACCTGCAGATATAGACTCATTGGATCCTAGAATAATAGCTGGAAAGAACTTTAGAAATCATCAAACCCGCTTTCCTCATTTTATGAGGAGAATGAATCACAGAAGGGTTAAATGGTTTTGTGTCAGCCATTCTGAGGTAGAATTTGTACCCATGTCTTCCTTATTCCAAATTTACTACTTTGTCTAGTACTCTATATTCTGAAGTCACAGATTGGTTATTGAGGAATACAATTAATCATATCAATTTTCTTTAATTTATCTGCCTGCAGAAGTCTACATCAAGGGGAAAGTGAGTGTAAATCAAAACTAGACCTTTAATTATTTGGGACACATTTGTTCCATTGGTTTTCAAGCCTTAAAATTTTACTTTTGATGGTGCAGTGATGTAGAATATGTCATGCCTTCTTTGTAAATTTTTTGATTCTATGGAATATTATCCATTAACACAGTGGCTTCAAATTGTTCTAATGCTTCTCTTGTATATATCTTTATCTGTGTATGTATCTATCTTTAAGCAGTTTCCCTCTATTTCTATTTTTCTATCTCATCTTTTTAATTATACCTATACTTATAATTCTACCTCTGATTCTATTTCTAATTTCACTTAGACATTCCTCTTTATCTCCTTGGTGGTAGTTAAGATTGTGGTAGTAGAAGCATCTCAAATTGGCTTATAAGAGTTACATTTTCAGTGCAAGTATTTCTACCTCATAAGTTGGCAATGCTATAAGTTGGAATTTTATTTGTTTTGTTGACTATCTAGACAAGAAAATAATGGAGAAATATTAATGCAAGTAAGACTTGTACATATGTTATGAGTACATATTTTTTCATGTCAAATTATTCAATATTTGCCAGCACATGTATGCATTTGTGTCTATATATGTACATATAACTACAGATATATTATATGATCTACAACTTTCTATATTGCTATAACAGTCAACCATCTAGTATTTATAAAGAATTTATTGTATTTAGTCATTTGTTTGATACTACAATTATGAGTAACATGATGATTGAAAATTCTAAGACAGAATTGTCAGGTAATTAATAATCAATTTATTTGAAATGAACAAATAATCAATAAATTGATGGTCAGTAGTTTCTCTCCATGACCACTTAAATCAGATATGATCTTCTGACAAGGAACTCCTCTGACAAGTCAAATTCAACCCTGATTGGTGGACATCTAATAGGAAATATCTTCAGCTCCTCTTGTTGAGAACTTGGTTTGTTTTGCAGACTTAACAGTCTCAAGACTCTGAGTAGGGGAGTGACTTCTAGACATTTCTGGTTAATTCCTTCATGAGCTGAATTAATTTTAACTCTAATGGATGGGATAAAGGACAGGAGAATCTTCCTCCAGGAAAAGGTTCCCCCCAGACTGGATTTAGTTCATACTCTACACAGAAAGTAGGCAGACAGGTAAACAAGATTATATCTTGGGGGTGAGGAATAACCTTCAGAATCTACTTCAGAGGAAAAGAATGGATCATAAATTAATGATTATATATTAATATAGTAGTATAATATTTTCTCTCGGGATACAGAATAATATAATTTCTATTGTAAGTCATAAGTTTAATTAAAATGTAGACCTTTGTATATATTTACATATAACTAACAGATATCTGTAATTGGAAATGAATATTGTATGTATTGGATAGAATAGGCCTTAGAGCCTGGAAGATTTTTGTTTAAATTTCTCTTGTGACATATACTGGTTGTGTTGTCCCAACCAAGTTTTTTTTTTTTTTAAGTGTCATTACTCCAATTAGCTCCCTAAGAGTATAAGTTTCATCAAAAGTGATGACCTATATAGATGGAAATTTCCTGATTCTGATGTTCTCTGCATCAATGAAATCAGGTCCTATTGGTGAATCAACAAATATTTCTTAAGGTTTTACTATATGGTAAGCACTATGCTAAATACTAGAAATACAAATATGCAAGAAAAAGAAAAGCAGCCTTTGCCTTCATAGTTTTATATTCTAATAGGGGAAGACAACATATTAAAAAGAACTTAAAGTGGGAGAGGGAGAGGGAAGTGTTTAGATAGGCATGATGGTAAAGTCCAGAGAATAAAGGATGGTCTCAGTTCTTCCTGAAAATGGAGTTTCAGGTAAGATAGGTTCACAGAAGGCCTTTCACATATATTAGCTGTGTGATGATGGGGAAGTAATGAGCTCTCAGTGTCCCTGAAAAGTCTCTGAAACTACAGTTGAAGATCTGGGTTATACTGGTAATAGGGAATATCTATGCTTAATGTTCTCCATCTGGAGAATGATATTTTATTGTTCAATGATCTATCTCCCTAGTTTCCCAAATATACACACATATATACAAATACATATAAAAAGTTATGATATTTATATTTGTGGTTATACTATTAATACTATTACTAGCTAACATTTATATTGGGCTTTACTATGTGACAGGCACTGTGCTAAGAACTGTAAATTATTGTTTCATTTGATCTTCCCAGAAATCATGAGAGATAAAAGCTCTTATGATCTCTATTGTATACATGAGGAAACAGAGGTAAATTAAAGTTAAGTTCCCTCTACACATTAGTCCTTTTCCAGCTTTTCAATAGGATGGTAATAAAATACTTTATAGTAAACCAAGAGAGAAAGTTTTTCCTTGGTTCTACATGGTGCATTTTTCAGTGACATGCTTCTTTTCATCTTCAACTGATATTTAAGACAAGTTCCACTTTTTTTAGGAAGTTGGGATTTATCCAAATTGTTTAACTCTTTTAAAATATTTATTTTTTAATACACATTGTTTTATGAATCATGTTAGGAGACAAAAATCAGAGAAAAAGGGAAAAATCTTGGTGAGATAAAAAAAGAAAAAAGAAGTGAACATTGCATGTATTGATTTACATTTAGTATCCTTAGTTCTTTTTCTGGATACAAATGCCATTTTCTGTCCAAGTTCTATTAAGCCACTGAGAAGAACCAAGTCTTTCACTGATGATAGTTGCACATTCTTGCTTGTCCATCATTTTTTGTAGACAAAAAATATTCCATTATCTTCATATACTATAACTTATGCAGCCATTCTATAATTGATAGGCATTTTCCAATTTTTGCTACAACAAAAAGAGCTGTTGCAAAACATTTTTACACATGTGGATCTACTTCCTTCCCTTATGATTTCCTTGGAATACAGACCTAGTCGTTAGATCAAAGGGTATACACAATTTTATAATCTTTTGGGAAAAGTTCCAAATTGCTCTCCAGAATAGTTGGATCATTTCACAACTCTACCAACAATACATAGTGTCCCAGTTTTCCCATATCACCTTCAAAATTTATCATTATCTTTTCCTGTTATTTTAACCAATCTGAGAGGTATGAGGTGGTTCCTCAGAGCTGTTTTAATTTGCATTTCTCTAATCAATAGTGATTTAGAGTATTTTTTTCATATGAGTATAGATGGCTTTAAGTTCATCACATTTCCTGGCAAGGATACTAGAGTGGTTTGTCATTTCCTTCTTTAGCTCATTTTGTAGATGAGAAAACTGAGGAAAACAGAGTTAAGTGACTTTCCCAGGTAAACCTCACGTAAGTTTATGAGGCTATACTTGAACTCAGATATATGAATTTGCTGTTTTGAAGTCCAACACCATATCAATTGTGCCATCAAACTGCCCTGCATATTCAGGGCTAAAACAATGTTTCATTCATTCTCTTAAATGCTTCATTCATTTATATCTTTAAAATAAATATTTGTGTATCTTTTAAAATTGTGTTACCTCCTAGATATATTTCTCTGGTCAAGTCTAGATTTCTCAGCTTCATTTTATTAAGTATCACTTTTACTTCCTCACAACTGCTGACACCAACAAAAACTAAGATAGAATGTAAGTTTCTACATTGGAGAAAGGACATTGATAGGTATCCACAAATAGTTGATCAGGATAGTGGATGGGGGGAAAAAAACCTCAAAAACATATTATAGGAGGACTTACTGAAGGACCTGGGAACCTTTGACCTAGAATGAAGAATAATTAATGAAGCTATGAATAATATTTCTTTTTTCTTATTTATTTATTTTTATTATAATTTTTATTTACAAGATATATTCATGGGTAATTTTTCAGCATTGATAATTGCAAAACTTTTTGTTCCAACTTTTCCCCTTCTTTCCCCCACCCCTTCCCACAGATGGCAGGTTGACCAATACATGTTAGATATGTTAAATACAATATATGCATACATGTCCATACAGTTATTTTGCTGTACAAAAATTATCGGACTTTGAAATAGTGTACAATTACCTGTGAAGGAAATCAGAAATGCAGACAGACAAAAATAGAGGGATTGGGAATTCTATGTAGTGATTCATAGTCATCTCCCAGAGTTCTTTCACTGGGTGTAGCTGGTTCAATTCATTATTGTTCTATTGGAACTGATTTGGTTCATCTCATTGTTGAAGAAGGCCACATCCATCAGAATTGATCATCATTTGTTGAAGCATATGATGATCTCCTGGTCCTGCTCATTTCACTCAGCATCAGTTCATGTAAGTCTCTCCAGGCCTTTCTGAAATAATGCTGCTGGTCATTTTTTACAAAACAATAATATTCCATAATAATCATATACCACAATTTATTCAGCCATTCTCCAATTGATGGGCATCCACTAAGTTTCCAGTTTCTGGCCACTACAAAGAGGGCTGCCACAAACATTCTTGCACATACAGGTCCCTTTCCCTTCTTTAAAATCTATGAGTAATATTTTAACCTTTGAAACATTGTCATGTAGAAAAGGAATGTGTCTTATTTTAACCTAGCACCAGACATTAGAAAGAACATTAGGTAGAATTTACATGAAATTTTTAGTAGGTCTTTAGAGATTTCCCTAGCTAAATGACTGCAAATTCATTTTGTAAATATTCATTATTACTTCTCTATCCTTAATAGAAGAGATGGAAGATGGTTCAGTGGATAGAATGCTGAACCTAGAGTGAAGAAGACCCAAGTTTAAATCTGGTTTCAGAGACTTATTAGATATATCAGCCTGGGCCAGCACTTAACTTCTCCTTACTTTAATCTACTGTAGAAAAAAATAGCCAACCACTCCAATATCTTTGCCAAGGAAACCTCATGAACTAAACTGACATGCTCTGATCATGAAGTGTTGGACACAGCTGAATGAATGAACATCATCAACCATTTCTATTAGAATATAATTTCTTTAAGGACGGGGATTATCTTACTTTTTTTCTTACATCCTTGAGGATGAGCATAGTTTTTGTACAGAATAAATACTTTATAAAAGATTTGTGATGTGAGGTCTAACAAGATTTATATTCTTTGTAGTTATTCTACACATTTTGTAGAAAAGAAATTTGACTTATTGTTAACAGTATTAGGGCATTTCAATCAAGAAAAAAAATCTATAAATCATATGGATTGTAAAACTGTTCTTTTCAAAGATTGCATATATTTATGTACATATATTATGTATATCATATAATCTTACAAATGAAATATGAAAGCCAAGTCCCAGTGATTGACAAATATATCATACACAAAATATAGTCAGGATACTGAAAACCCCTCTTATTCTTTCTGTAGCATTGTTCCCCATGATATTCCCTATTTTTTAGTTTCAAATTTGTAGTGAAACTTTATACTTCAACTCTTCTGAATTTAAGAAAATTCCATGTGGCTTTTCTAGGTTTAGGGATTTAAAATGAATTACTCAGTAATTGTAACATGCCCTCCTGGCAGTTACAATTACTAGTCTGCCCTAGGCCCAACAGAGTACCTTTGACCACTGACCTTTGCAGTGTCAACTCTTCCTGGCTTGCCTCCTCTGAGGCCTTCAAAGGTCTCTGGCCATGATCTCTTGAATCTATAGTTTAATAACCAGTAGGACACTCCAGAACAGCCACGTGTAATCTTAAAAGCCTTTATTATACCTACTCACGTAATGCCCTGACTTGTTGGTTCCCTAGTGAACACCTGGTCTGAAGACCCACATGTTCTCTACCAAACTCCTTACCTCTCGGCTATACATCAGTTTGGCTTGGCTTGGCTACCCCAAGTTAGGGATCCAGGTTAAAGAGAGCGACTGCTGTCTGCAGAGGGCTTATAAAGGGCCTGTGAGGTCACACACACAGCCAATCAGTGAGAGAGTCATCACCCATTACGAAGCTATCTCAATATGGATAGGATCCCACCCACAGGGCAGTCCTATATCCACAGAGAATACTTCCAGGACACTCAAATCTCCTGTTGCAATGTGGTGCCTCCCATTTAAAGGGCCCTTACAATTCCCTTCTCTTGTTTTGCGGGAACCGCATCCTTACAAGTAATGATAAAGATGTTTTTTGTCAATTTCTAAGACAAGAAGTAACTGACTATTTCAGTTCACTTATTCCTAAAGTCTCATGTGCCTATGTTCCCGTGATAAAAGAGCCTTTAAATAAACAAACAGAAGTTCATTCTCTGTGTAATAAACATTATGTACTATCTATGATGTTTTATTTGAGAACATTATAATTTGCCTTTGCAAGAAAATAGTTTATTTCTCAAATACTCTCACGTATTCAAAAATGGTAAGCATTTCTAAACATAAATAATAAATTGTGAAGTGTTGTATAAATTAATGGTTGAGTTCTATATTTAAGTGACTTTTTCCCCTTTGATTTTCTTACTCTGGAATGTTTTCTTTGAATTAGGAACTCAGTCTAAATATTTCAGAGTTGTATACTTTATGAAGTGCTGACAATATCTAGAATATTCTCCACTATGAGATGGCAAACAGTCTATGACTTAATTGATAACAGAGGGGAGATGACTTGCCCACAGACAGTCACAGACAGATTATTTGTCAGAGTTCTCTGAATTTTTTGGAGGATTTTAGTAGTATTTTAAGTAGTTATTGGTAATTTGCGCTTCTTCTGAGAACTTCCTGTTCATATTTTTAAAACCCCAGCAATTGAGGAATGAATTTTATATACTTTCCCCCAATTTCTTGAATATTTATGTGTTCAGTTTTTTTTAATCAGAGATATTTAAAGCAGACATTTCTCCTCAATTTTTTTCTTTTTTTATTCTGGATGAATATTTGCTTTTTATTATATCCAAACCTTATTTTTTTATCTAGTTAAATGTGCCTAATTATCTTCTCTGCAACCTTTCTTGAATAGGTAGACTTTTTTTCTTTATCAAAATTGTGATCAATAAATTCTTCCAATTTCTTCTAGTTTCTTTAATGATTCTAAAACATAATATGGATTCACTTGCATCTTATTTTCTGATATAAGGTGTAGATCTAATCAGATGGCCCATTATAGAGCTATCTAAATTTTTTCTAAATGATACTCTTCATTATATTTAATATATAAAATATTTTATCTTTATTTCCTTAGTCTTAATATTTGATTATATATTTTCCATTTATCTATTAACAATTTCTAGTTAATATAAAATCGTTTCTATAATTACAACTTTATAATATAGTTTGAGATTTGATTATTCAAGCAAACCTTCCCTTTTATTTTTTCCAAATTTTCCTTGCCATTTTTGTTCATTTTCCCATGTACATATTATTATCAATTTATTTAACTATGAAGAAGCCATATAGTAGTTGAATTAGTATCACATTAAATCTCTAAATTAATTTGGAAATGGTCCTACCTTTATGATATTGGTACACATTTATAATTTACATTGAATATCTTTATAATTGTTTTCCTTTATTTCTTTTAAATTATTTTTATGGTTGTTTTCATATTAGTTTTGTAAGTTAATATTTAAATATTTGACTAGGCCATCTTTTTTTTTAAAGTAATATTCTTTTCTTTTTCACTTCCTAGAAATTTTATTGATAACACTGGCATATTAACAAATTTTGAGCTATTTCATTTTGTAATTTGAATCTCTTGAGTGTCTTTAACATATTATGATAAAGAAGAAAGGCCTTGACTTTATGGGGTGTTTATGAAAAGATACAAATGAGAATTATATAGGATAAGAAGGGGGAAAACTACAATTTGATTATGTAGAGAGGAACATAAGGTAACACATTTTCTAGATAAAAAGATCATTTCATAGAGTCATGGGATTCTTAATTGATACAATTCATTGTTTTTTATTAAAGTTGAAATAAAGAAGTGAATGGATATAATAAATTATTATGCTGGTGCCAGATCATGTGAGGCTCAATCAATTGTTCAATTTTTACCTTGAAGATCAGACATTACAAATGAGAATTTGATTGGGAATTGGAGAGCAAAAATTTCCTTTTAAAACCTATATAAGGAAAGTGCTCAGGTAATATCTATTCATTTGGTACCCATCATGGATGGGTACTTCTCCATCAGGGATGAGGAATCTCTTCAGAAAAATTATGCAGAATCACTTCAGCTCTGGAACTCACACTTCATCAGTACTCAATTATCTTAGATTTCTTCCCTTCCTCTGATTGAAGGTGGAGAGATCATCCTAGAAACTCTTTCTAAGGAGAATTTCCAGGATAGTAATTTCTTCATTTCTTAGCAGACTATACTTCATCCTACCTTGCCATTATGCCTTTGTTCTGACCAGCAAGTTTAAGTCTAGTCATCCTTGTCCTTCTGCTCTTTCAGATATTTATTGGGTATTGTCTTCACCCATTAAATGGGTGCCTTAAGGGCAGGGACTAGTGTTTTTATCTTTTATAATATATCAAATTGACTAGTTTAAAGGGATCTTTCTTTGTTCTTTTCTTGGCTAGCCTTAATCATAGCATGGACATTGCCTTAGTCAAACGGAAAACTGAGAAAGACCTTTAATTTAAAAAGGCCAAGGTTTCTCACTGCATTCAGGGCCATCTCTACTTATCCTGATCTATAATCTTGCCATTGAAAAGATGGCTCTAGAGGAGAGTGAAGCTGGTGAATTTGCACAGCATCCCTCGCTTAAATCCAATTCATTTGCAAATTATAACATTACCTTGCTGGTGTCATGGTTCTCTTCAAGAACAAAAGATAAACAACAGTGGGTACCTAGCCCATAGTAAACACTGAATAATTATTAATTGATTCACTTATTGCCTTCACTTAAGAAAGTGATTGGGAAGATAAGTGGCAAAGTAAATAGAGTGCTTGCAAGGGCCTGCAGTACAGAAGACTTTTCTTCCTGGTTCAAATCTAGCTTCCAGTATCTGAGTGTCCTTGGACAAGTTACTTACCCCCATTTTGCTCAGTTCCTCATATGCAAAATAAGCTAGAAAAAGAAATGAACACCACCATCAGGAGTGTCTTTGCCAAGAATGGGATCATGGAAAGTTGGACAAATGAAATGACTGAACAACCACACACAAAAAAATGTTAGAGAATATATTCACAATGCAGATTATTTAGTAAACAAATTCAGGAGGAAATATTTACCCAGTCAAATAACTCCTTCTCATCTTCCCTTGTGATACAAAACTGATTTAAGGAAATTGAGTTAAATGAAGAAAAGATATCTATTTGTATTGAATTTTTCCTTGTCTTGTTTTTTTGTTACAAAACAGGCACAGCAAATATAAAGAAATTTATTAATATTTTATAAAGTTTAACTTTAAACAACATACAAATAAAACTTAGAAGGGAGTATGTGGTTCAGAAATGGTGAGGGGTCACCATTTAATAATAATAAAAAAACAGCTGGAGAAGTCTCTAGAAGCAAAGCAAAGTTTATTATACATTCTCCCGAAAGGGTATCCCACTCATCCAGCAGGTGATGAAAGGGAGGAAGCATCTCCTATGGGCAGGGTTGACATTTTAATCCCTAATGTAAGTACCTCCTCCCACCACTGACCCTCATCTTCATTGGCTGAGGGTCTCACCTTCTAAAGGTGGGAACTACCCAAGAAATTGAACTTGACCAATAAGTACATAAATTGCCCATGTTTGATTGAAAAAGGGAGAAAATGATGTCATGGGAGGAGAGCAGGAAGGGGACTTAGGTATGCCTTTGGATCAAGGCTCAAAGTCCTTAAGGTTTACTCAAACTCTGAAGTAGAAGAAGGCTTACTTGATTTTCACAACTGTCTTGAAAGATCTCATCTCATCTTGTTCAGGAGCATAAATGAGTTATCAAATATTAACAATAACATTTTATAATAAATACACAGATATATTCTATCTTCATCTTAGATATTTTATAACTGATGTAGCAATACCACAATCTACTTGCACTTTGGTTCCAATATTTATCTTGTCTTGATGAAAAGTTAATTGCATTTAATTCACAGTTATTATTATTTTTATAATTGTAATATGTTTATTTTTGATACATATTGCCTTATGAATCATATTGGGGAACAAGAAGCACAACAAAAGGAAAAAAAAACTATGGGAGAGATAAAAAAGATTTTTAAAAAAAGTGAACATAGCATGTGTTGATTTATATTCAGTCTCCTTAGATCTTTTCTTGGATACAGATGCCATTTTCTGTCCCAAATCTATGGGCATTGCCTTGGATCCCTGAACCACTGAGAAGAATCAAGATCATTGTACATTTTTTCTGTCATTGTGTATAATGTATTCCTGGTTCTGCTTGTTTCCCTAAGCATCAGTTCATATAAATCTTTCCAGGAATTTCTATAATCAGCTTGTTCATCTTTTTTTTTAATAGAACAATAATATTCTATTATTTTCATATATCACAGCTTGTTCAGCCATTCCCCAATTGATGGACATCAATTGCCATTTCTTTGCTACCACAAAAATAGCTGCTACAAACATTTTTGCACATGTGGGTCCTTTTCCCTCTTTTATGATCGGGTTGGGATACAGACCCAGTAGAAATACTGCTGAGTCGAAGGATATGCACAGTTTCTTAACCCTTTGGGCATAGTTGTAGATTGCTGTCCAGAATGTTTGGATCATTTCATAGCTCCACCAACAATGCATTAGTGTCCCAGTTTTCCCATATTCCCTCCTTTCTTATCCTCTTAGCCAATCTGAGAGGTGTGAGGTAATAACTTAGAGTTGTTTTAATATGTATTTTTCTAATCAATAGGGACAGAACTTTTTTTTTCCATATAACTATAGATGGCTTTAATTTCATTATCTAAAATTGTCTATTCTTATTGTTTGATCATTTATCAACTGGGGAATTACTTGTATTCTTATAAATTTGACATAATTCTTTATATATTTTAGAAATTAGACCTTTATGAAAAATACTGGCTGTAAAGATATTTTCCCATTTTACACTTCCCTTTTAATCTTGTTTCTGTTGATTTTGTACATGTAAACTCTTTTTAATTTAATGTAATCAAAGTTGTTCATTTTGCTTCTCATAGTGCTCTTTAGTTCTTTGGTCATAATTTCTTCCCTTCTCCAGAGATTTGATATGTAAATTATCCCTTGTTCTCCTAACTTGTTATGGTATCATCCTTTATGCTCAAATAATGTATCCATTTTGATCCTATTTTGGTAAAGGTTATGAGATATAGACCCATTTCCCAAATTTCTGATATAAATTTCTAGTTTTCACAGCAAATTTTGTCAAATAATGAGTTCTTATTCCAGAAGCTGAGGTATGAGGTTTTGTCAAATAGTAAATTGTTATAGGCCTTGATTATTGTGTCATACGTATCTATAATCTATCCATTGATCCATCCCTCTATTTCTTAGCTAGTACCAAATAGTTCTGATGAATGCTGCTTTATGATATAGTTTTAGGTTTGGTATTGCTAAACTACCATCCTTTGTATTTTTTTTCATTAATTCCCTTGATATTATTTCTTTTCCCTTTTCCCCTCTTATAATGTTCAGGCTACCTTTCTGGAGTACTTTGGGATCAGCTCAAGTACTTGGTGTTAGTGGAGGAGTGAAGGAGGCAGGACAGCCACCAAGAGCCTGGTCAAAGATGGCATATCCCTTTTCCAGTCCTTATCAGCCCTTATATACCTTAGTACAATTACATCATTATAGTACACAGAATATGTGTGAATTAGAGAACCATTACATCATCATACTGAGTACTAAATATATATGTGAACTAGAGAACCATCATCTCATCAAAGTTAACAAACACCTTGTTTCAAGTATACTTCTCCAGAGTTCTGGCCCTCTCACCCTCCTATTTCCCTGAAAGGTGAGATGTTTCTCTGTGAAATCAAATATATCTGATATTCTCTCTGAGCCAAATCTGATGAGAATAAGATTCACACTATGCTCACCACCCTCTCTTCTTTTCCTCAATTATAATACATCTTTACCTCTTCATGATATATAATTTCCCCTTATTTTACCTCCTTTTTTTCTTTTTTCCAGTGTGATCTCCTTTCCATCGCTAGTTTCTTTTTTCATGTTATCATCATAAAATCAAATTATTCCCATATTCTCTAAGTATACTCATAACAAGAAATATGGTTCTCAAGAGTTTTTTTTTCTTTTTACCTTTTTATGCTTCTCTTGACTTCTGTGTTTGTAGATCAAATTTTTTGTTCACGTCTGGTCTTTTCATTAGAAATAGGTGAAATTCACCTATATCATTGAATGTCCATCTTCTTCCCTGAAAGATAATGCTCATTTTATCTGGATAGTTTATTCTTGGCTGTAATCCAAGTTTCTTTGCCTTTTGGAAGATCAGATTCCTTGTCCATTGATTCTTTAAAGTGGAAGCTGCTAGATCTTTGTAATCCTAATTGTAGCTCTCTGGTATTTAAATTGTTTTTTTTTTTTTTTTTTTTGGCTGCTTGCAATATTTTTTTCCTTTGTGAGATAGCTCTGAAATTTAGCCAAGCTATTTCTTGGGGTTTTAATTTTGGGATCTCTTTCAGGAGTTGATTGTTGAATTCTTTCAATGGCTATTTTACCTTCTGATTCTAAGTTTTCCTTTATGATTTCCTGTAAGATAATGTCTACATTCTTTTTTTCATCATGGCTCTTGGGAAATCCAATAATCCTTAGATTGTCTCTTCTAGATCTATTTTCTAGGTCAGTTGTTTTTCCTACAAGGTATTCCATATTTTCTATTTTTTCACTTTTAGTTTGTTTGTTTGTTTGTTTTTGTTTAACTGATTCTTGGAGTCTTATTGAGTCATTCATTTCCATTTGTTCAATTCTAATTTCAATGTATTATTTCCTTTAGTTACCTTTTTAAAGCTCCTTTTGTATTTGACCAATTGAATTATTTTGTTCATTGCATTTTTTTTTCATTTCACAAATTTTGTTTTTGAATGAATTGGTAGCTTTTTCATATCTATTTTGTAAGATGTTATATGCTTTTCCCATTTCATCAAGTCTATTTTGAGGGAGTTAAATGCTTTTCCCATTTCTTCTTGCAAAGATCTCATTTCCTTTCCCCATTTTTCTTCTAACATGTCTTTAAAATCTTTTATACAATCTTCCAAGAAAATCTTGTGAAATGGGGACCAGCTCATATCTCCCTTTGAGGCTTCATCTGGAGTTGATTTGCCTTTAGGAACTTCAGGATTTGAGGTCTGTTTTTCTTTCTCTTCATAAAAGCTGTCTATGGTAAGAGATATTTTGGGAGATTTTTTGCTCATTTTTAAAAGACTTTTGGTCTGCTCTTAACAAAAAGGAGTGACAGCTGCTTTAGTTTGCCCTGGAGCAGTTCTTGCTGATTGACTTCTGGTATTGGGTAACTGTGGCAAGGTCCTGAATTCTTCTGGGCCTCAGTGGTTTACAATTTGCCTTTTATAGCAAATCTGCTAAATCACTTGCTTGCAACTAGGGCAGAGAAGCCTAAGAAGCTCACAGAAAATTCACAGATGCGGAAGTTGCAACACTCTGACTCCCCACCCTAGGTCCTTACCTTGGTCTCTCTGTTCTGTGGTCTGAGATTGCCAGACTGTCCCCCTGCCCATTTGAAACTGACTTGTTCTGAAGTTCTTTGAAGATATTCTTTGGAAATGTGTTGTAATCCAAATATTTATGGGTTATTTGACTCCAAAACCAGTTTACAGGCTTAATCTGATATTGGTTTGAGTGAAGGTCAGAGGAGGTCTTGTTAAGCTCTCTGCCATTTTGGCTTCACTCCCAATTCCTTTGATATTCTTGACCTTTTATTCTTCTACATGAATTTTGTTATTCTTTTTTTTCTAGTTCTATAAAATAATATTTTGGCAGTTTGATTGGTATGGCACTGAACAAGTAGACCAATTTAGGCAGAAATGCCAATTTTATTATATTAGTTCAACAGCCATGAGGAGTTGATATTTTTCCAATTCTTTAGATCTGACTTTATTTTTTATGAGGTTATTTTTTTTTTTTGTAATTGTGTTCATATAGTTCTTGGGTTTGTCTTGTTAGGTAGACCCCCAAGTACTTTATTTTATCTACAGTAATTTTAAATGGAATTTCTCTTTCTATCCTTTCCTTTGTCAGTAATAGACAAAAATGCTGATGACTTATGTGGATTTATTTTATATCCTGCAACTCTGATAAAGCTATGAATTTTTTCAGTAAATTTATGGGTAATTTTCTAGGATTATCTAAGTATATCATCATATGTGCAAAGAGTGATAGTTTTATTTTTTCACTGCCCATTCTAATTCTCTTAATTTCTTTTTCTTTTCTTATTGCTAAAGCCAACATTTCTAGTACAATATTGAATAATAGTGATAATGAGCATCCTTGTTTCATTCCTGATCTTATTGTCAGTTTCACTCCATTATAAATAATGCTACATGCTGCTTATTATTTTAAGAAAGCTTCATTTATCATTATTCTCTCTAGCATTTATTTTTCAGCATCTATTGAGATTATCATATGATTTTTTTTTGGTTTTGTTATTGATATGGTTGATTACCTTAATAGTTTTCCTGATATTGAACCAGTCCTGCATTCCTTTTAGAAATCCCACTTGGTCATAGTGTATTATCCTGTTGATAAATGCTGTAGTCTCTTTGATGATATTGTATTTACATTTTTTTGCAACAATATTCATTAAAGAAATTGTTCTTTAATTTTCATTCTTTGTTTTGGCTCTTCCTGGTTTAGTGTCATATTTGTGTCACTGAAGGAATTTGCCAGTACTCCTTTACCTATTTTTCTGAATAATTTACATAATATGGAATTAATTGATCTTTAAATGTTTGGTAGAATTCACTTTGTATCCATCTGTCCCTTGAGATTTTTTTCTTAGGGAATTTATTATGGCTTGTTCAATTTCTTTTTCTAAAATGGGATTATTTTAAGTATTTTATTTCTTCTTCTGTTAACCTGGGCAATTTATATTTTTGTAACTATTCATCCATTTCAGTTAGATCGACAGACTTGCTCCCATTGAGTTGGGCAAAATAGCTCCTAATTATTTCTTTAATTTCTTTTTCATTGATGGTAAGTTCATCCCTTTCATTTTTGATGCTGAAGATTTTGTTTTTTCCTTTTTTTTTGATCAAATTAACCAAATGATTATCTGTTTTGTTAATTTTTTCATAAAACCAACTCAGTTTTATTTATTAGTTCAATAGTTTCTTATTTCTTAATTTCTTATAGAGGGCCAGAACTCTGGAGAGGTATATTTGAAACAAGGATACTTATAACAAGGTGTTAACTCAGTGGAATTGATGAGATGATGGTTCTCTAGTTTATATATGCTTAGTATTTAGCAGGGTTATATAATGGTTCTCTAGTTCATACATATTCAACATGCTGTAATGATGTAATTGTAATAGGGTATTTTAAGGGCTGAGAGAATTGGGTTCAGATAGGTTTTAGTATGTTGTCTCATTATTATCATTTTCTTGGATGAAATTATGGATTATTTTTTGGTCCATTTATTATTTAAAATTAGATTATTTCATTTCAAATTGGTTTTTAGTCTATATTTCCATGGTTCTTTATTGAATATAATTTTTATTGCATTTTGATCTGAAAATGAAGTATTTACTATTTTTCCTTTTTTTTTTTTTTTTCATTTGAGTGTGACATTTTCCCCCTAATACATGATCAATTTTTGTGTAGGTACCATGCATTGTCAAGAAAAAAAGTGTATCCCTTTCTGTCCCTATTCAATTTTCTCCATTGTTTTATAATATCTAGGTTTTATAGAATCCCATTAGTCTACCTGGTTTCTTTCTTGTTTATTTTGTGTTTAGATTTGTCTGCCTCTAAGAAGGGAGGATTGAGATCTCCCTCTAAAATAATTTTGCTGTCTATTTCTTCCTATAGCTGGCTTAAAATATTCTCTAGGAATTTTGCTCTACCAGTTGAGGCATACACATTTAGTTTTGTTTCTACTTCATCATTTACAGCACCCTTTATCAAGATGTACTTTCCCTCTTTATCCCTTTTAATAAGATCTGTTTTTACTTTTGCTTTATCTGAGATCAGAATTGTTACCCCTGATTTTTTTTTTTTACTTTAGCTGAAGTATAATAAATTATTTTCCAGCCTTTTATCTTTACTCTATACATGTCTCTCTGTATCAACTGTGTTTTTGTAAACAATATATTTTAAGATTCGGTTTTTTAATCCACTCTGCTATTTGTTTCCATTTTATGGAAAAGTTCAT